>NC_056745.1:1017266161-1017476161 GCF_019279795.1 Protopterus annectens | reverse complement strand
TAAATGCACATAGATTTAGCTCAGAATGTACTACATTCTGTTTTAAAAGAACATTTGCCATGTGCTGACTGACAATGGGCATAATGAGCAGCTGATGTGTCTCAGAAAACATTCAGGAAATCTACTCAGTCTGAATTGTACTTAAATTTGTTCCTGATTTTATCTTCTTTTTATTTTAATTTTCCCTTTGGTTTTGATGAAAGGTGCATAAAGGAAATGTGTTCTGCATATCTTTATTTGCTTTTGTGGGTATCCAACCCTCCAGGTATTCAAAAATGTTTGCCCGTGCTAAGAATAATGAATGAAGGAATACTGCCATTGTAAATATTAAAAGAAAACTGATGTGTTACACAGAGAAATATGTCCATTTATATATTGGGACATATAGTAAAATATGTGCTTTCTTTATTTACAGTGTGTAAATCCACCATTGGTATGGGGAACTCTAAAAACACATTTGTTAATGTACAAGAGCAACAACATCACTGCATTATGCAGACAAAAAAATGGCCCAAACTGTCAGTTGATTTTAGGCTGTGACATGAAAGTTGTAACCTGTAACAAGTTTTTGTACTGTTGAAACACATTTCAGTGCTTGCTTCTTTTTCCGGTACAGTGTGTATGTTTTTACCGGGTCTATATCGGTTCCCTATTAGATGAACAAATGCTTAAAATGTTGAGTACAACATGCTCGACAGCTTTTAAGTGAATGTTCATCTAAGCGAAACCTAAGAATGTCGAAACAAGGAGTTTCAAAAAGTTATAGTTGGCCAGCTGTCAGGAAGCCAACGGCTGACATCAGAACGTTACCCTTGTCTAGCCATTCTTACACTCCTTTACTGTGGTGCAGTCTCGTCATTCACCCTGTGTAATATTATGACAGTCCTCCACTGTGATGCAATTTACGAGTTGGTATATTTAAGTATGGGTGGTGTGAGGGCACAGACCCCCCACATTAGGGGGTGTGGGGGCAATGCCCCCCACTTTATTTTGTTTGTTGATTTGTTTTTGTTTTTTTTTGGGGGGGGGGTTTAATGGTGTACAGTACATTTTCCCTGTCAGCCATTGGCTTCCTGACAGCGGGCCAACTATAAGTTTTTGAAACTCTTTGTTTCGATATTATGGGGTCTCGCTTGGATTTACTTTTGCTTAAAAGCTGTCGAGCATGTCATACTCAACATTTTAAGCATTTGTTCATCTAATATAGACCCTCTATATCACTTTATAGAACAGCTGTTCAGTGAGTAGCCAGTCGTCGAACCCCTATTTGTCGAAGCCGCTCTTCATCAAATGACAAATTTTAACTAGGGCAAATCAGTAGTTGGCCATCATCTGGAATTTGCCCTTTTCCCCACTGTAGTGCGATCTCGGAGTTGGTATATTTAGTTGGGGGGCATAGCCCCTCACCTTGATACCTTGATAGGTTTTAAATTTTATGTTTTTTTTTTTTTTTTTTTTAATGATGGCTCAACTTAAAATTTGCCATTCGATGGAGAGTGGCTTCGACAAATAGGGGTTTGATGAATGGCTACTTGCTGACTAGCCATTTGATAAAGTGATATAGACCTGCTTTTACCTACAAAGGTGCCATGAACTAACTGTTCTAGCTGACATGCTGACTGTACTCACAGCACCAAATTATTAGAGAATTATATATTTCTATTTTTCAAGAGTTGGTGACATATCTGTTATCTATTTATGTATTAAGCAGTAAAATATCAATGTTGCAAATGCATCCCTGTCTCACATATGTTTCAAGAAATAGCTCAGACTAGAAAGTTCTGTATAAAGATTCTGAACATTTAAAAATTTTGCATAATTATTTTATACAATAAAAAAGGGTTACATTCGATTGTTAGTTTATTTATTTACTTGTTTGCCTTTATTTAATTCCTTCATTACTATTATACTCAGGCTGGGCTTTACCCATTTTCCCAGGAGGCCCAGAGCAAAGACTACAACAAGATATATAAAAGATTCATTTAATGTGGAATGCAAAGGAAATTACAAAATAAACATTCATAAGCTTGGAATGCACAGCACATTTTTTATAATAAATATTCAGTGATGGGGATTTATGCATAACTAAAAACTACTAAGGGAATGTACACCAACTTTTTGAGAAGCACATGAAGTGATTATGAAATAATATGCAGGTATTGCCAGTGGAACACATTAAGAATATTACATTTGCTTGATGGCAGAAAGCAACAATAAGCCAATCTAGTCTGGTATTTTAATGCCTTCTAGGAAGCTAAATAAACAAAGACAGACAGTGTAGTCTTTTTTTGTAGGTAGAATTCAAATCAAACAATAGCAAACCTGATTTAAGAATTTTCCTCCATTTGTAACTTCCAGGGCATGTCTTGATAGCCCCTTAGGCCTGAAGTTTGTTGATTTTTAGAAAGTATAGTACTTACTTAGACTACAGTGTCAAGTCAAGGGATTTACTGCCTCTGTGATCAAAAATAATTTGCTCTGATATATATACTTTTATTGAAGAAATGTTACTATTATGCACTTCCCACAAATATTGTGCTATAGTATTCTCAAAGCTGTAGTTTCCTATGCAGATAAGATGCTCTCGTAGTCATGTTTTAAAGGTAAACCTAATTTCACTCTTGTAAACTAGACTACAGGTACACCATCTGGAAATAAATCACAAATTGAGGTCTACAAGTGTAATGGCTTCTGTATTTAAATGTATGATGTTATTCTGCTCTACATTTGTAATATAAGGAAATGTCACATGGTATAGTTCCTATATATCTTTGAAGGTCTTTAAGTGACCTGTCTGATGGCACAACAAAATGAATATGTATCAGAAATGTTTTTCCACTTGTAAAATAAACTTTAGGTTAAACAAGGACAATGGAGACCAAGTCTCTGCCCTCTATTAGTAAAGGCCAACATTTGAAAACTAGAGAAACAAATTGTTGGTTCAAGAGATTAACGCTGACCACAAAATATATATATGATCCCTATTGTTTCTGATGCTGTTCCACCTGAAATGAAAGTCACTATCATGAGCTTTACTGTTAAAAAGGTTCAGGTGTTTTAAGTTGGAATAACGCCAGTAACCATGTGCTGTATAATCAGCAGCATAACCTGCACCCAAGAAACATTTAATAATCCTCTAAGCTTCTTTCAGAAATCACTTTAAATACTAAAGACCCACAGGACTTTGTATAGTTCACCGTATCGTAGTAAGGATTTCAAATATTTAAGATGGAGGCTGTAACCATGAAGGCAACTAACAGGACATTTTCCTAAACAATTTAGCCTACAGTTTCACAGTTATAATGAAATAAAGTTAGAGCTGAGTAATGCATCTGTATATCAGAAATCTCCCAGGCAAACGTCAAATCAAAATTATTATGTGAAACCAACTTACAATCATTAAACTCGTGTTTATTGTCCTGAAAAATCAGTCAAGGCAAGTCAATAGAACTTTATTGTCATTCAGACCATACAGCAAGTGCACACCTTATCAAAATTATATTTCTCAAAGCTCATGTGAAAAAACATACAATTAAAAAAAATACACATAATAGCAACAACAACAGAGTCCAAGTGATCAAAGCTCTAAATAACTGTCCTTTGCCCATCCTACTGGCAATATCAGTGACCTCAGCCATCCTACCATCCACAACATCCATACTGTCACCATCTGTATCTCAAACACCAACTAATGTTCCAAAGTTCCAGTCCGTTCATCTCCGATCACTCCAATCCTCTCCAATGGTACAGTACTACCTGAGGCCCAAACAATTTACAGTGGCCACAACAGTCCTCTCCTTCCACTCTATCCTCACCGAGATCATCAGCTCCATTCACTAACACCAGCAACATTCCAAAGTCCAGACCAATCCTTGACCCAACAGAATCAACCAGAGTTCAAAAATCCACAAGCCAGGCTCCGATTCCTGCACTCAACACAATCGCCATCCTTGAAGGCTTGAGATGAACACGGTCAGCTCAACATTCACCGAAAGAACCAACAATCCAAAATCAAGGCAAATCCACCAGAACTGAGCAGGAAAACCACTGCTGCATTCACCACATACCTGACAAGAAAACAATTCACAAAATGGGGGACATACTAACAGAAAAATTACATGAATACAAAAAACATGAAACACATTCGAGAGCCAAAGTAGCCACTGCCATTCAGGGCACCGCCATCTTAGACTTTTTTTATTATAAATAAATAAAATAAATAATAGTCATAAATAAATCATGAATAAAATGGAAATACACACATGATTTTTTAAAAAGGTGTATATATTTTCAACTTTGAAGAGGTCGGTCTGTAAATTGGAGTAGACAGAGGAGAAGAGAGTTGCATACCTGTTGATAAAGTGTCTGGTCAAAAATGAAGTATTTTGAGCCAAACAAAAATTTGTAAGCGGATAACTTAATTGGAAATGGAGAGATTGGTAAAATAAAAATGAGAGCCTTTATACTGTGACCATGTTTTATTTAGTTAACTAAACCTGTTATGCTAAGACTGCATGTGAATTTTCCATTTGAACTTCTGCAGCTTTTCCAGAAGGAGTGGAGTCTGCATAATAACCGAAGGCAGCTAATTCACATATTGTCAGTTTAATTTCTCTTTTTGGTTTCTAATACCATGATGGGAATTGACCCCATTCCTAAGTCAAGGTATGATTAAAGTTTATGAAATTAGTATTGTTTCAGTCTTTGATGTTAGCCAAAGGTAATCTTCACAGCACCTTCAATGTGTCCAGAACTGACTCCTCCTGAAATGTATATGGAGTTACATGTACTGCTAGCATATCTAAGTATGACTGAAGTTTCTTTTTATTAGACCCATTGCTCCTACAACTGTTGGAACTGTCTCTGTACCTTTCTTCCACATTGCTCTCGCTTCTGCCTGCAAATCCTGATATTTTATGACATTGTGTCTTCCTGTATGAAAGACACTGTAATCACTAGGTGTAGTAATTTCAATGATCAATGTTACTTTTGTCTTTTTTTCATAGACTACTATGTCTGTTTTTTTCACATCTATTTTTTGAACTGTTGGTAATGCTTGATCATTAGCACAATGCCACTATAATACCACGTTGTGCACATTGCCTACGATACCTGGAGAAAATAGATAGGGTTCTCCGTGGCCTGTACTTTGAAGTACATGGGTTAAGGAGTCCTTGGAAACTGGATGGAGCAAAATGTCATGCCTGATGGCTGTGAGGTGCTTTTAAAGGAAGATATGGTTGTCATTATATGATTTCTGCATTACTGGTGATGGAGGAAATCAGAGGAAAACACTGAAATGGTTATTGGTATCTAATATATCCCATATTATTTAATGGCGCAGAGAACTGCTGTTGACTTACTGGCTGTTGAGATAGCTGCAGGAAAGTTCATATGTACTGATGTGTTGGGCATGGACAGTGCTGGTATACATGGTGATCCGTATGACAGAAATATGATTAAGCGTAGTGTTGCTATGGTAAAGGGGTCAAAAATTCAGTGGGTGAGGAAAAAGATAAAATCAAAATGCGTTATTGTGGACAGTAAGGTTGATAAAAAAAGTACAAGTGTGGCATAGAATGGCAATTTTGGTTAGTTAAATCAGATTGACTACATAGATATGTTTTGAGAGAGGTAAATGCTGATTCAATAAGATGTTTGTAATTAAAAGACATACAGTGTTCATGCTAGTATTTAAGAGGAATAGATTCATTTACCTTATGGGATATTTGTTGGGAGACTATTGTTACACTAATAAAAGGTTTATTCCTAGAAGTAACTATTTTTGTCTATACAACTGATGAAAAAAGTTACTCACACTGGTCTATTCAAACCCCTCAATAATGTACCTGGCAGGTGGAATGTATCATTGTCAGCCAGTCACATAGGTTGCATCTGCAGCTTACCAGTATAAAGTATGCAGACACCCTTCAGTCTGATTTTTCCCACATACTCTGCACTATTGGAGTACACACTTGGGAATTTTAACAGACAAAATGATAGGAGCTGCTGCTGCTTTGCTACATCTGGATGCACTACAGGCTGAGGTCAATGATGATGATGCTGCTGACAACTGGCCCAGACTGAGGAGGAGAAGAGTGTTCAGATCCACGGTAACCTTTCAGGGGCTACATGAGCTGGAGATAGTAGAGTGCTACAGGGTGGACAGGGACATACTACAGCAACTCACCGAGCTCTGCTGCCCTCACCTCAGACCCAGAACCAACAGAGGGGAACCCATCCCAGTGGAAACAAAGGTATGTGTAGCCTTAAGAATGTTAGCTTCAGGTACTTTCCAAAGACCCACTGGGGACATCATGGGGATCTCACAGGCATCCACATCCAAGGTACTCCACCAGTTCCTGGATGTCATGCTAACACATGGCAGTGAGCACATTTATTTCCCCAACACCCCTGAGGAGAGGACCACCAATATGCATCTCTTCCACCATGTAGCACACTACCCAGTGGTACTGGGTGCCATAAACTGCACTCATGTGCACATCAAAGCACCACCTGGTGAGGAAGGTAGAGTCTACGTCAACCGCAAGGGGTATCATCCATCAAATGCCAGGTCATGTGCAATGCTCAGGACATTATCATCAATGCGTGTGCTGCAGTCCTGGCAGTTATCACGACTCCCACATATGGCATGCATCACAGTTGTACCAGGCATTTACCAGGGGGGACATCCTGTAGGGCTATCTGGTGGGGGATGCTGTCTATGCACTGGAACCATGGATGATGACACCCATCAGAAATGCACACACACCCACTAAAGAACACCATAACGAGGCACATGAACAAACTAGGAACATCGCAGAGCATGTGTTTGGGCTGCTCAAGTCACATTTCCGCTGCCTTGACATATTTGGTAGAGCCCTGCAGTACTGTCCAGCCACATCTGCACACATGTTCATAGTATCTGCCATGCTACACAATATGATCCTGCAGAAACAGCTGTGGCAGGTACATCACAGGGAATGGACACACAGACCCTCACCATTGCCAAGGTCCTCACAGGCACAGGGGGACTTGGCGGAGGAACCCCCTGAGTCTGTCCCCATAGGCAGATATAGGCATGCCCAGTACGCCCTGGTCTTGGGAAAGAGGCAATGCATAGCACATACACTGACATACACTGACACCCTAGGGACACAGGGACTGACAACTTACCCTGACTCGCACACACAGTAAAAAGGATGCCACACACATTACACTACCTGTACCTTACTATGTATAGGCTGTGTACTGCATGCATCTGACAGAGTCAGCCCTGAAACACTGTCCTCACAACTGATGCAGGCACAAGGTAAGTCACTCTTCTTAACAACAAATGAATGGATTAGTAGACTGTAGTAGCATATCTATTGTATTGCATGTATGCAATAGCATAGATATGGTATGGTATTGCATGTATGCAATGGAATGGGGTGGGCTACTGGGATAGCAGCAGACAACTGACAGCTATGTGGGACAACAGGAAATGTCCACCAAATACTGGCTGCCCCAGATTATGCAGTAGACCCCAAGGTGCCAAAACTCACTGCAGTATATGTGGGGGACTAAGAAACTGCAGGGTCATAGGTCACACGCATGGATGTCAATGTTGGAGTCCCATGCACACCTTTTAGCCTTTCACAGCAAGTCATCTGTACAAAAAGAAATGTGTGGCAAAGGCCCATAAATAGGGACAATTATGACATATTGGTCTTACAAACTTAGTGATATTAGAACAGGTCTTGCAGTTGCATTAAGTCTCTGAAGGGTAAGAAGTCTGAAACGCGAAGGTCTGCCATTACATTCTAACCTTGGTCTTTAATGATATGCCAGTATTTTCCAAGACAACTACAATACTATGCTAAATGGACCCAAAATATGAAGCAAACATCTGGACAGTCTGTGGAAATTTTTACAATTGAGAGGTATCCCCCCAACACACTGTCTTCCCATAAAAATGAGGTAAGATTTATGTTTGTAGGGTAATAGCAACAGACCACACATTCCCACGGCTCTCGCAATCAACTTGCGAACTTGTTCCATGTCCACAATATGCAGGTGTCAGTGTGCTATGTCTGTGCATGGTTAACAGGAGCGGCCTTAAGCCAACTGGTGCCCTAGGCAAAAGGGCTCCATGATGCCCCCCACCACACCACACGGTGCCCCCATCCTGGTCTACCTACAACAAATAAATACTGGAAAAGCACCCCTGCTAGACCGGCACCCTAGGCAGCCACCTAGTTGGCCTATGCCTAAGGCCGGCTGTGATGGTTAATACTGTCAGGAGGTAGACAACACTTACTGATGGCTGTTGTGGCTTAGTGGTCTAAGTACAGTACTGTGGTTGGCAGGGTCTGTGGTTCAAGACTGGCCATGCTATTTTGCATGTAAGCTACACCTACGGCAGGAGTTGTGCACACTGTCCAGAAGTCAATATTTGTTACTGCAGGAAAGCTGGACAATGGAGGAACAGGGGGCTACACATATGGACAGTACACAGCTCGGAGTAACTTATACAGTTCCTAGTAGAACAGCAGGTTGTGACAAGTCAGTGTAGTGCCAGGTTATAAATGACTGCCATGTTACTGTGTCAGTACTGACAACAAGTCAGTGGGCACCATCCATACCCCTGGAATGACAGGGTATCACAGAATGTCCACATGTATGCCTCATATATCTGTTCTGCTTCTCATAACATTGCATTTGCCTGCCAAACTATGTGCAAAACAATAAAGCTTGATGAGAAACATCAGTGACATACACTTGAGAAGCAGATGTCATACCTATAAGAAAATGCAAGCTAATACAAAACCATTCTGCCAACTGTCTGTGTTTGGAAGAGCAATAGTAACATCTTGTCCCCATGTCTGGGCCTGTGTCTGACTGTTATGTGTGGGCCTGTCCAGATTTCAGTCTGTAAGAGTTTGACAGCTATGGCCAACATGTAGCCTGATAATAACACTGCAACACAAACCATCTGAGGACCACAACAGATGTAGGGGTGCAATGATGGACAACCTGCTAAACAGGTACAGTCAGAGGTGTGAAGTCCATAACCCCACTCAAACCATAACTACAAATACTTAGCAGCATCTGTGGAAAAAGCCTGTGACTGGACTACAGAAAGACAAAGAGACACATATAAGGGGAAGGGGAACCACTGGCCAGACAAACAGAGAATGCGCACACCACAACAGTTTGTGCAGTAACATAGGTTCCCTGCAGTGTATGGAGTCAGTAAACAAATGTCTGCCAGCAGTTCACCACATTACACTATCCTGCTCTGCCACTGACATACCAGGAAATCACAGTGCTATGTAGAATATACCACACATATTATGGAAAACTCTGCTCAGTCCAATGCACTCTGTACCCACACCAGGATATGACCCAGTAAAATCTTATTTTACAACTCTGTTATGAAAGGGAAAATGTCTTGTTGAGCCATGCTTTGTTACATGGGTATTGGATGCATGGCTACATTATTTGAAGGAATTACTTGGAAGGTGCCAGGTTTGCAGAAGAATACTGCCAGAAGATTCAATCTGAATCATATATTTCTGATAGCTGCTGGGTACTAAAGCTGTCTTGATTTTATCTTGCCCGTTCTCAAGCTATCCAACTTGTCATTGTTCCAATTTGAGTTAAGACCCACCTGCCACCAAGGACCCTTCCCATCTCTGCAACTGTTTCTGCACCCTATAAGAGTTCCCTGTGCTATTCACCAAAAGAAAGAAGAAGCTGTCTTGATTTTACCTTGCCCATTCTCAAGCTATCCAACTGGTCAATGCTCCAATTTAAGTTAAGAACCCACCTGCAACCAAGGACCCTTCCCAACTCTGCAACTGTTTCTGCACCCTATGAGGGTTCCCTGTGCTATTCACCAAAAGAAAGAAGAAAGTATGTGTTTTCTTACACTGGCTGTTTAAGTGTAGTATCCTTGGTCTGTATAGTCAGTGATTAAAGGCCTCTCAGCCAAGTAAGCCAGCAGCCATACCCCCTCTGTACCCTGTAGTTAAATCCAGTCCCTGTCTGCCTCTTATAACATTCCTTTGCTGAACTGAGTGAACTATCTAACTCTAGACTAGCCCTTTCCAGTCAATACTACAGTGTAATTCAGGTCCCTGGCCACTAGGTGGCACCCCTATCCAGTCCTCATCCTTTTGTCTATCCCTACATTCAAGAATAACTCATTCTCATGACTACTGTCTTCACCCTGTTACAATAGCTCTCTCTTACACCTCTTGTCTTGCTGTACTCTCCCATTATCCTCCTTGGAATTCTTCCACTATACTTCTCATTTATTCTTCAACTACTCCACCCTAGCTTACCCTATTAGTCAGCAATCCACTGATTCTCCTTGCCTGTTTCACTCACTGGTCTATACCCGCTCCGTTCACCCTGTGGGCTCACTCTGCTCCCCTACCCTGCCCCCAATTCCCACCCGCCCCAGTGGTCCTAAATTTATTTGTCTAAAACCACACCCCCATCAAATCTGATCCAATCCAGCAGATGATCTAATTACCACTCCCAACCCTCATTAATCACAACACATTACTCATTATTACCCTACCTCCCATCCCTCCTACTTACATCATCTCACTGACTAATTTATCTCCTAACCTGCTTATACTTCCTTATCTCCCATTCTTCATCCACTGTATAATCTTATAAAATGGCTATTTTAACCACCCCACACCAAATACAAATACTACTCTTATTATCACTCTTCATTCCTCTTACCATTGCCTATCTACTTACCTCCTATAAACAAACATTATATGTCCCCATATCCTTCCCCTCCAAACATACTTTAACACTAACACTCCCTACCTCCCAAAATTTCATAAACACCACATATAAACCCTGCTACCTACAAGCCAAATATCATAGACTAGCACACATTAGGTATACCATTCTAAATATTAGAAAGTTACTTGACTATTACTACAAGCCTCAGTACCCCATAAATAAAATATACCTCCGCTCCTTACTAGATGGGGACATCCATCCTAACCCTGTACCAAACACCATACTTCTTACATACAAGTCCAACTCTAAAAATAGTAATACCCAGACCCCTACTAAACCTTCTAACTTGCTCTATATAGCTCATCTTAACATACGCAGCATCAATAATAAAATCGGCCACCTCCATGCCCTCCTAGATGTCCACCTATTTGACATCCTATGTTTATCTGAAACATGGCTAAAGCCTACAACCAAAGACAATGAAGTCACCCCACCTGGCTATAATATTCTTAGACTAGACCGCACAGCCAAAAAAGGAGGAGGGGTAGCAATCCTTTATAAAACAGAGCTACAAATCAGCACTGCAAACCTTAAACCACCTTCTGACAATAATGCGGAAATCCTCATTTCTAAATTGCAGGTTAACTTATGTAAATCCATATACTTCATTTGTATCTGCCTTCCCCCAGGAAATAACATTAATACCATTGAAAATATCCTTAACGGGCTCTCTGTTAATATCCCACAAGAAACTATAGTCCTCGGAGACTTTAATATAGACTGGAACTCCTGTTGTAATGTACACCCTACTACCCACATTAACCTATATGGCGTTTCACAATATATTAACTCCCCTACTAGAATTAATAAACCTAATAACAAAGAAAGTACCTTAGACTGGATACTAACTAATACTCCTCACCATACATACAGAGTAGGTACCCTCCCAGATGACCTAAGTGACCACTCATTACCTTATATAATCAGGCATAAAACCAACCTAACTTTTCCAAACACTTTCAGGACAATACACACCAAAAAGTGTTTTAACCCCGAACTCTTCCTAACAGAACTTAGACACTGTAATTGGTCTCCACTTAAATCATTTCCACTTAATGAAGCTGTGGAATATAATTCCACGTTCTTAGCTATCCTTGACCAACATACCCCAATTTGCTCTGTTAGAAATAAAACTAAGCTTGCCCCCTGGCTCTCAAACACCACTAGGCAAAAAATCCTTCAGAGAAACAAATCTTTGGCCAAATGGCGTAGTACTAAGGATCCTACAGATCAGCAAACCTTTAGACAACAAAGAAATCTTACAAAAAAAGCCATCCTCTTAGATAAAAAAGAGTATTATTACCAAATATAGGAAACTTACCAAAAAAAAAAAAACACAAAAGTTTTGGAATAGCATCAACAAACTACTATACCCAGGACAATGCAGCACACCTAACCCATAGGGCACTAGCCATGAGAATTCCACTTATACTGCTAATGCCTTTAACTCTTTCTTCACACAAGTCATCCAAACTCTTGCTAGTCAACTTTTTCCAGATATCTCAAAACTTCCTACAACCATGATAAACCCACCTCCACCTTTTCAGTTACAACCAGTCTCTACTTCCTTTATCTGTTCCCTTCTCCAAAAACTAAAACCTACCACCCCCTCAGCCGACCAACTCCCAGCAGAATACCTGCAAAAAGGGGCTAAAGCATTAGCCTATCCCATCTCCATTCTTATTAACCATACCATAAGTGAAGGTACCATCCCATCTATCTGGAAAAAAATTCTCATATCATCCCACTACATAAAGGTGGGAACTCTTATGACTTTTCTAACTACCGACCTATAGCCCTACTATCTCCCCTAGCAAAAATAATGGAGAAATGTATCCATAAGCAACTACTTAACCATCTACTCCAAAATAACTTACTTGCCAACTGTCAGCATGGATTCAGACCATTCCATAGTACCACCACTGCCCTCCTATCCTTCACTGACTGCATTAACAAAAACCGGAACAACAATACTCTTTCCTCTGCAGTCTTTATTGATTTAGCCAAAGCTTTTGATATGGTCAATCACCAGCTCCTCATAAATATACTGAAATCCTTTTCACTTGAACCCCTAGTGATAAATTGGTTCAAATCTTACTTTGACAATAGACAGCAAGCTGTGCTATGGGACAATAAACTATCTAACCTACTTCCCATTTATCTTGGTGTTCCTCAGGGTTTTATATTACGCCCACTCCTATTTTTCCATCTTTATCAATGACCTTCACTCTTCAATTCCTCAAACCACCTGCATTCAATACGCAGACAACTCTAAAATAATCTGTTCAGCCACTTCCCCAACTGAACTACAGTCCCTTACCCAAAATGCATTCAGTATTGTAGAACAATGGTTTTTAAACTGTTGCCTCCTCCTAAACCCCCCAAAAACTAAACTTTTACTGTTCACACCAACCTGAAAGTCAATCCTAATACATTTCTTTCTCACATCTAATAATGGCACTTTCATATCTCCTGAACCTACCACCAAACTTCTGGGTATAACAATAGATAGCAACCTTAACTTCGATATTCATATAAACAGCACAGTTAATACAATCAACAAAAAATTAGGATCCCTCTATAGAATCAAACCCTTTCTTACTCCAGTGGCCAGGACTGCTATAGCCAGAACTCACTTAATCTCCACTCTACTCTATGCTTCACCTATCTATACTAACCTTTCTAAGAACAACCTAAATAAACTGGCAATCTCCAACAATAATATTGCCAGATTTGCAACTGCCTCTCTTTTTAGAACACATCACTGTCTTAATCTAAAGCAACTGGGATGGCTTGAATTTATTTTTCACCAGCTTACTATAGCCCATAAAACCCTTTACCAACCCACCAACACTCCAATACTCACTAGCATTATTACCCCTTACAACAATCTTAAGAATTTACACTCCTCAAACAAAATACTTATCAATACTTGCAAAACCAACAACTTGGCAGGAGACTCACTCTTCTCTAATTCTGTTGGAAAGCACTGGAATCTTTTACCCACTGAACTCATTTCTCCGGCTTCATTAACTCTTTTTAAACAGAACCTAAAACTACTCCTCCATACCCACTGGTTATGCCCCTGTACTAACCCTGACTAACTTTCCTCCCTCACACTAATGCAGTCTTCTCACCTTTACAGATTTACCCTTAAGAAACCAAAGACTATGTCATGACAACTAAAATATATGTAAATAGTAACATCTTTTTGTATATTTACCATTTACTACTTGAGTTATGCTTATTATGAGTACTGTACTTTATATTACCAGCAGATGTTAAGTTTGACTGTTGCAACTTTTTATATTGTTTTATTATATCTGTCTTGGAGCTTATCTCTCCTTTCTTTTTTGTATCTATCTTGGAGCTTTTCTCCCCGGGCCTCTAATGAAAATGGACATATATCCAGTTAGACTAGCCCAGTCAACAAATGTAAAATAAATAAATAAATAAACAGTTAATAAGGATAGCACACAGCCAGGAGATACCCAGCTAGGATATCACTGAGGTGATGGACTGTTTACACAGGTTCATCAGTCACTCGGCTGTAGCACACAAAGTCCTGGTCTGGAGTACAGCTAGGTCTGGAATGGAGTCCAATTCTTATTACTGAAGGTCATACTGGGCATGCTCCTGCACTTAGAGAATTACAGACCATGTGTAAACCTACATCTAACTATACAAATGTGCTGTCCATGTATGTCTTTGCATACAGACAGCTATGTACACCTTAACTGTCTCTCCCAACCCCCATCAGACAGGATTACCCTCAGCTATCTGGAGGTGGCACATATGTGATATATCTGCATCTGTTGAGTGTGATAGATATACATATATATAGGTAGCATATATAAATTTATCAATTATAGACAGGCAGAGACAGGGGGAGGGAGAGACAGAGACAGACAGACAGACAGAGAGAGAAAGGCATAGAGAGAGAAAGAGAGAGAGAGAGAGACACCCTGAAAGGCATAGAGTTATGTTTTGATGCAGACATTTGCACACCAATTGTAACCACTGGCACATGCCAGTATGAAGGTGAGCTCCATTGTGTAATAGTAGTGAGGTAGGGGTTGTAATCTCACATCACCTGCCTTTTGTGTGTGTTTCTAGGTTAAAGCATTTTGAGGCCTTTTCAACCCAGTAAACCTCCCCCATAGCCCTACTTTACAAAGCCTGCTGATGTAATTCACCTTAGAAGCACCTTTGGACACTCTTTAACCATATAAGTTCTGTGGTGCATGTGATAAGTATGTACCACTATAGTACCCACAACTAGATAGGTAGGGGTTCTAATCTCAGTACTGGCAAGTGTGTGTGTGTGTGTGTGTGTGTGTGTGTGTATGAGTGTGTGTTTCTAGGTAAAAGCATTTTCAGGCCTTTTCCACTCAGTAAACCTCTTATTGTCCTACTTTCCAAGGCCTGCTGATGTCATTCAACTTAGAAGTGCCTTTGGACACTTTTCAGCCATATAAGCTCTGTGGCACATATGATAAGCATGTAGCACTATAGTATATACAACTAGATATGTAGGGGTTCTAATCTCAGCACTTGCAAGTGTGTGTGTGTGTGTGTGTGTGTGTGTGTGTGTGTGTGTGTTTGTGTGTGTGTATTTCTAGGTTAAAGTATTTTGAGGCCTTTTCCACCCAGTAAACTTCCCATTGCCCTACTTTACAAGGCCTGCTGTCATTCTCCTTAAAAGCACTTTTGGACAGGCTGTATGTATATAATCTCCATGGCACATTTGATAACGATGTAGCACTGTAGTACAGAAAACCAGATAGGTAGAGGTTCTAATCTCAATACTGGCAACTGTGATACTGTGTGTGTGTGTGTGTGTGTGTGTGTGTGTGTGTGTGTGTGTGTGTGTGTGTGTGTGTGTGTGCATGTGTGTGTGCGTTTGTGTGTGTGAAGCATATCCCCTGTGTGTGTTGGTTACACCATTTTGAGGACCATGAAACCCCCATTGCATTACTTTACAGGGGCTGTTCATGTCATCCACCTTAGATCTACTGTTGGACACTTTCTAGTTATATAAACTCTGTGGTGCATGCGATAAGTAGGTAGCACTATAGTACATACAACTAGGTAGGTAGGGATTGGACTCTCAATACAGCCAACTGTAGTACTTTATATGTGTGTTTGTGTGTGAAGCATATCCCCTGTTCCCCTGTGGCTGTCATGTATGTTGGTTATACCATTTTAAGGCCTGTTGACCCCCTCCCCATGGCGTTACTTTAAAGGGCCTGTTGATGTCATCCACCGTAGATGCACCATTTTAAAGTCGACAGGCCATACCTCTCATCTGTACAGATGTATGCAGAATGTGTAGATGTTTGCAACACATATGTGGTCTGTGTCTCATAACAATGGGATTTTATGTCACATCAGTGGCAAATCTGTGAGAGTTGACATCACAAATAATGACAGACATGCCAGCTTCAGACGTCATACCCTTCTGAATCATCATGCTGATGCAGAACCTGTTACCCTATCACTTGTCTAGGTTTCTAAGAGCAATATGTGAAACGTGTCCCTATTTTGGGGGGTTACTTCCAACATTCATGAAGGCATGCCCAAGATGAATTGCTGTAAGATGTTGTGAGTTATGTCCCTGGCATATAAAGCCCATGGCACATGCGATATGTACATAGCACTATAGTACATACAAGTAGACAGGTAGGGGTTCTAATCTGACTATTGCCAACTGTGTTAGTGTATGTGTTTTTGTATGCATATCTCCTGTGGGTGTCACGCCTGTGTATATGCAATCGTTATACAATTTTGTATGCCTGTACCACCCTCTTACCTCCCCTATTACCAACCTACTCAGGGCCCCCACAGATGTCATCCACCTTCAAAGCACAGTTACACATTTTATAACACAAAGGCACTGTGGCGCATGCAATAAGCATGTCAGTCCTTATTGTACATAAGATAGGTAGGTGTGAAAAGTGTCAACTCTGTGTGCATGTGTGTTTCAATGCATGTCTGCATGCAGCTGTGTATGTGTGTTTGAGATGGCTCTACCATGTCAAATGCCTGTTAACTCCCCATTGGCAATCCTAACAGCCCCTGCAGTTGTCACCCACCTGAATAGTAGTAGCAGACACTGCAAAACTATAGTAGCTCTGTGGTGCTTGTGTTATGTATATAGCACTATTGTATGTAAAACTAGGCAGGTAGAGGTTCTATTGTCAGCAAGGGAAGGTCATGCATGGATGTGTTTGTGTGTATGTATGTATATACCCTTGCAGTCTGTGTTATGGCCACCAGCATGCCTCTCAATCTCTCACAGAAAGACATCTGGTTAAAGCCATACAGAAAAGTGAGGCAAAGGCCAAACATTGAGCACAACCTTCACATATTGCTGTGACATGCATGGAAAGTAGATACCAGAACAGGTTGTGCATTTGAATGCATTTTCCAAAGGGTATGACTTGTGACATGACAATATCTATCATTAATCTCTAATGTTTGTCTTTCACGATTTCCAGCAATTTGCCAGAAAACCACAATGTTATGATAAATGGAAATAAAATATGTGGCAAACATCAGGACATTCTGCAGAAATATGTAGCGGTGAGAAGTATAGCCTCCTTCTGTACCACCCCGCAGGTTGCAGTCCATGTTTGGCAAGGTGTGACCTGTGACAACAACTCAAACAATACAGAGATCTTCAGAGTGTAGCGCAGCAAACATTTCATGAAGTTGTCTACTAATTGCATAAAGCCGTTATTGCACATAAGAACCATCTTAACATCATGACAAATAGTGTAAGCTAAGGTGATGTCACACAAAGAAACTGTCATATGAGCAAACCAAAGGACATCCTGTGTGTAGCACTTTCCGTGTGTATGGTATGTCCTGCCAACTGTCACGTTACTGCAAGACGTGTTCCACTGTCCACATTTGATAAGGTGTCAACCACAATTTGTGCCACCTATGTGCATGCAATATGTAGACATGTGAATGCCCTGTGACTACCTGCTGCCCCCAATGGCCCACATGTAACTAAGCATGAATGCTAACTGCCACCACACATACGTCGGTACTGCCTAAGGCTGTGTCAACTATAAGTAGTGTGCAGTCTATCATTGAACCACAAACTGCTGTTAACAAACTGCAATGGGGCATACAGTGGGTATGGAATGATGCCAAGGTCCTGGCCTCCATCTGAATGCAGACAACATTGTCAGTGTACCATATGGCAAGGACATGGCCCCACTATTTCCCACATCAGCAGCAAATCCATAAACACACGCACTGCAATGACAGACCTGGGTACTCAGCATGCTAACAATGTTGCATTCAGGCAGCAAGTAGTGGCAGTGGTCAGAAAAGGCTTGTATGTGGTTCACCACATAGGTAAAGGGACTACATACAGACAAAAGATGGACATTACCTCTAAATAGTCCTCAGTCAGTACAACAATACATTAGCAACATGGCCAGTCTGTTATACACCTATGCAGACATCTGCAAAAACTGTAAAGGCTATGCTAACACCCACAAAGATCATCCATGGCCTTCAACACCTGTGCCATGCAGACAACCTCTAATCAGTACTGCCCCACTGGTTATCAGTCAGGTTTTCCACAGGTGTCTGTGGCATGCCTAGATGGCAACGTTGCAATTAGCCCTTCAACAGCTGCCCCATATACAAGAGTGTAACCCTGTGCGCATTACCATTATGACAGGCGTGAATCACATATGACACAGCACAAAAAGCTGATGAAGATACCTGTCTCATGAATGCACTCTCCAAACATGCCAAACACAGTACCATGTAGACCCTCTTCAACTGCTTCAAGGTTGAGTGGATGGGAAATAGAAACAAACATCTGTCCCAGGGCTCCAACATGTGTCCATCAATACCATGGCCAACATGTGCTGATTGATGATTGTGTTAGGGGTGAAATAAGGGACCCACGTCCAGTACTCTAGTAACCTCCTCTGTAACTATGAACCTGTGATCCTAAGGAACACTCAGGTGACTTGTATCAGGACTAGCTTGCTGTGTCAAGGGGTATGCTAGCAAGGTTACGCTGTCAGCCTCCATTGTCCCTCACATGCTGTTCCACACATATCTTGGTGATAAAAAGTTGTTCGTGTTGCCACCCCACCATCTTGAGCTTCTGTGATGGCAGCAGCTCACCATGACTTACACATGCATACACCTGGAACAGAAACAGAATAAGGTCTATGAGACAACAGTCAGCAGTACTAACAGCAATAAGGCATCATGGCACAAAGGTACATACACTTTGATGTGTACACATGACAAGTGGCAGCAAGCAGCACCTTACAGGGCATAACACTGCTATATTACAAAATGCCTGCCATTACCTTTACTAGATTCACCCTGTGCATCAGACACATATTAGCATGTCCCTTCATCGATAGTATGGATAACAGGGTTGTGGACACAGGTATAATCATATGCACAGGGTATGGTGTGGGGTTGCCAAAGGCCTAGGCTCTGCCATATAGTTCACATCATGTGTGTGTGTGTGTCTGGAGGTGTGCTGGTCAGCTGGGCCATGGAGGGGAGCTGTGTGCATCTGTCGGTGACCTGCATGTGACAGTAATGTGTGTGTGTCTTCATGCACACAGTCAAGCCATGTGCTAGCCCTACATGAGGGTATGTTGGACAGCCATGGACCATACATGGCAGAATGTACAGTTCACTGTCTCCGGCCACAAACATGGGAACTGGTTCTGCCAGGAATGCCACTGGTATAACCATGCCCAAGGCCAGATGTGGTACTATTTCCTGATGGTGACCTGTGTCTGCTGGCTCTGTGTCCCTCATGGGACTGCCCAGGATCACGTGCCCATGGCCTGTCATGTTGTGGTATAGACAGCACCCTCCCTTCCTTAGTGCTGGTGGTACTGCCACTACAGGAGTGTGTGTGCATGGCCATGTGGGCTCTCAGCAGATGTTGTTGCTGACCTATATCCACGTGTCTGATGCCCTACTCCCACCACATGTTCAAGCACAGATTGTATGGTTAAGGACTGACAATGTCTTACCCCACCGTCTATCCACTACATCAGCAAAATGATGTAAGGCATCACCAATGCTATCGAGGGTGTCATGCATACCAGGCAGTGTTGCATTTATGACCCTGAGCATCCATCTGGTGTACCATTCACAATGTGCCTGTGCCTCTATGACGGACTGAAGCATGTGTTGGGTGACATGTACTGTGACACCTCTAACAGGGGCTGGATGAGCACCAGTCCTCGATCGAGCACCCCTGTCAATCTGCCTGTGTGGGACCTCACCAGCTCTCTGGCTATGGCTAGTGTCTACAACCTCAGATGCCATAGTTGCCACACTACCCCATTCGATGCCACCACTCTTTGACTGCCCAATATATGTGTCTGCTGGGGACTGGGTATTTGTGGGCATACTGACCATGTGCAAGGCCATTAGGGGTGGAAGTGGGATGTCAACTAATGGGACAGAGTCAGCCCCTGACAACAACCCCACCCGTGCCTCTCAATGGCCACCATCATCATGACTTTCCGATGAGACACTATCAAGTTGTGAGGGGGACACACTCTGACACCCATGATCACCTGTGAGAGGAAGACAACATGACTACATTAATTCCTGCACTATAATGTTTGATGAGCCACACACACACACACACACACACACACACACACACACACACACACACACACACACACACGTGAGGTGCCACAAAGGCATCATACAGGCCACACCATCTAACTGATACCATGCATAACACACAATCAGACCACAGCAGACACACTGTGGACAGACCCTCAACAACCTGCAGTGCAGCTATGTCCAGTTAATGTTGCTAGTACTATACACCTGTGAGATACATGAGAAGTTGGAGTATGTGATGGACCTTCACCTAACACACAGTGCACCTGTATACACAATAGTAATGCACCCCTGTATAGCACAGTGGCTACACCTATACCAAACTATGTGGGAATATGTTAGAGCTCCTGCAAATATGCTACCGTGATTACCAGTGTAATGCACTGCAGTGAACCCCACGACAAGTGAACATGGAACATTTTGCAATATGGTTACACTTAACAGTTGTGTGCATGGCAAACTGGCAGCCCTTAACATGCCTATGGTACAGTTGACCCATAACATGATAGTTCACACTCACCAGCTACAGGTTGATGTTCCCCAGCCACACCAGAAGAGCCTATGAAATTATGAGGGAGAGGTGTTTGTCAGCACACACACATATGTCAATGGTGCAGGATAATATGTGCATTTATCAACATTTACAGTACAAACTGTGATACTACCCAAATTGCTGACATTCACAATATGTGTGCACATGTGTGCATTACAAAACCCAAACCATAGATGCAGATTGAACTGATATATGTGTGCAGGTATGCAGAGGCTGCCACTATGAATGCTACAGAATTAACATAATGACCACTGGAAGCTTACCTGGATGGTCCTCGGCTGTGGACTCTGTGACACCCACCTTCACATCATATGCACTGATGCTTTCCTGTGAGTTGGTGGCTGATGCCAGGTTTGCCAGGAACTCCTCTGTGACTGAGAGTGGTGGTTGTGTAGCAGGCCCTTCACCTGTACCAGCACGGTCCTCGGCCTCAGCTGCAGCCCTTTGCCATGCATGATGTATGAGATCAGTGCCATGGCATCAGACCTGTTCATAGCTCCTGTGCCAGTGGCTCACATTACTGACTGTTGCTACAAGTTCTGCCCATAGGGCATCATGTTGTTGCAGGTTTTGGCAGCTCCTTCCCAACAGTACCAGGTGATGGAGTCTCAGGGGATTGATGATTGGGTTTTTTTCAGCCTCTGAAAAGGGGGGGTTGCATCTTCTGTACATCCCACCTGAAAGACATGAACAAGGGGTCACAGGATTGCATACACTGCTCACCATTATGTACAGACCCTGCACATACACTATTTCCAGCACTATCCACTACTAACCCCCACATCATACCCCTGCCATCTAACAGCACAGTATGTCTGTGGATATTAGCAACATACTGCTATTACAGCATGCATTGCCCCCGATCCTGATGTTTCAGGCTGCTTGCTGCATGTGCTATGAGGTGTTGCACTGCATGTAGCTGTAGCACCTATTACTGCTTGGTCATACGCTGTCAACATGGTCTGCTGTGGTGTCAGCCTCCTACTGTATTAGTAACCACCTGGTCTGTATGCCCACCCCTTAGGTTTCCTGGGCCTTCCCCCATCAGATTCTCGAGTATATGGCTGGACAATGTCCAACAGTTTCCTCGGCCAGTGTGCTTGATATTGGTGTCCTGGCACTGTGTAGCACCTGCCTCAAGTACAGGGATGGAGAGCCATCTACAAACACCACCAAGGAACACAAAGTGTGAGAGTAGGAATGACTGTAGGAACCTGTAGTCCATGCTCTCTGCCTGTTAGTACTGCATATCTGTCCCCATACAGGTTGTCAACACAATCAGTACACCCCACACACCTACATAATGCACACAAACATCTACAGTGGTCCTCAACATACAAATCCACAAAGGGGATCTCTGAGGCAAAGGCACACATGAACTCCACAGCCGTAAACAGCACATAACACACATGGCCACACTCACCTGTGTCCCACTGCCACACAGGCATCAGCCCATGGCCACACACACCTGTGTCCCACTGCCACACAGGCATAAGCCCATGTCAAACATGTTACACATAGGGGACTCCAGTGGAGACAGAGTGTTGTGCCTCTGACCTGGTTGTGTATGTGGATGGTCACAGTTACTTTTGTGTCAGGTGACAGACTCTGCCATACTGCATACACACTACTGTCTCTCACCAACAGGTACTGTCATGGCTCTGTCACAGTACACGTTGGCCTGCCTGACCTGACATGTACGTCCCTGGACTATATGCAGTGAGACATGAGTGTGCACCAAAGTTATGTGTCCCAGGCAAGTATATCCATAGTCTTATGCAGCATTATGCTGTCAACTAGACAGATGCTGTGATAAAATCAGGGGAATAATTGCCATTAACATGTCCACATTTCTCTGGTGCTATTCCAGGGGTTCCAGTATCTGTGAGAAGGGGTGATGTGTTAAAACAGACCATGATGCTGTGCAAGAGGTGGCCTGCATCTGTCTTCACAGGTCTTATTGCATATGGCAGTGGTTCCCACCAGCCCCATATTGACTTCATGAGTAACATTGGTGAAGTTATCACTGCCAACATACAAGTGTCAGTGCAGCACGCATTGAAGCCCATGCTGCTAAGCGCTAGAGGTGTAGACATGACTTTGCCCTCATTGCAAGCATTCCTAACCCTGGGAACTGCAGATGTCTGTGCAGTCACACAGACCATGGTTCAAAGGTGCAGACAGCATCCCAGACTTGCATGGTCAACCACCCTAGCATACATGCAGAAGCCAGAGTGTAGCCGGTAATGCCATGGGACATGGGATTCCTATATATATGAGAAATATATACACCTCCACACTTTACAGGCAGTAAGATGCACAGGGGACACTGCAGGGACAGTTCATCATTGCCAGCACAAATCTGTTCAATTCCCAGCTAGCTACCAGCCACCACATGTGACCAGGAAACCCATTCTGCCTATATGGACCTCATCAACTGTATTCGTTGTTGGGTAAGTACCCTGATACTGGGTCGGTTTAATGATCCTAACATATATTGTAAGATGTACCGATGCTAGCACACAAATGGTCAGTAAGCCATTAACACTGAATGTAGGAACACCTTGATGTGGCTAGAGGCTACTCCCACATGAGGTAAAGATGTATTGCAGTTGACTTTACACAACACAGGTTAACACTGCTGCACCCCTACAGTGTCATCCTCTGTGGCAAAGCAATCATCATGAAGTCATATTTGCAGTTACCATCTCCCACAATACCCATCCACCTAGGGCAGCCATACATACACCTCTAACTTGGAATACATCCTCCTGGGGGTATACACACCCTCACAGGCCCCAAACCATCATCAAAGACTGACACTGATTTATACACATACACACAAGTGCTATATGTGCATTTGTACAGATGCATGTAGTCAGGTATACCCACACATATGTCTGCAACAGCACAGGAAGCAGCTGCAGCTGCTCACCTGTGGTGCTTAGGGACACCAGCTATACCACTCCTATTGGTATTGCATACCAGATGCCTGACAGAGTCGGTGTAGACTGCACCCCTTGTGTTCCCCATGAGTACATCAGGATATCCACAGTATGTTCCTGTCTCCTATATGTGGGGAACAGGTCACCACTGCCATGTGATAGTCATGGTATACATCTACTATGGGAGCCTATCACATCACAGGATACATTCTACATGACCCTTTGCATAACCTTGTAACATCATAAGGAACCATATTCAAAGGAGGACTGAGTACCGCCTTTGTCCCATCCATTTCTCTCTCCCAGTTTGTCTCCTAAAATTGTAGTATTCACTTTCTGCTCACACTCTATTTTTTTTTCTCTTTGCAGTTTGCCTAGGCCAAATCTCAACATTTATACACAGGCCTTCTTTTACAATTAATTATTAGGTGAATGTCTTTGAATTGTTTTTAACAATTTTCTCTTACTTTGTGACTATCATTGTGAGGTGGGCACAGCTGCATTGAGCTTCATTCAGCTTCCAACTTGGAGGGCTTTAATCAAGTCAGCCACTACTTAGCAAAATACTCTACTAATTATATAATATCCTTATTCCCTCTGTATGCAAACAGGTAAGCTTCAAATTCTAAGATTAAAACTTTAGTTCAGTCACAATTCCCTTAGTTCTACTCATCCTTAAAGAGCTAGCTAGCAACATTTGCTAATAGACAGCTACTGATTTTTTTTTAGCTTTCTTGTGCCTTGGGTGTAGCCCTGCTCCATTTGTCCTTGCTATGCTCAGGCTCACTTTGTTCTCCCCCCCATATAATTTCCTTTATCTCTAACTATTGTAAACACCCACTCTGCACCCTACATCCCCTTCCTGTTCTCCACACAAACTATAGCTAACCAGCCCTCTTCCACACTGCACTTGCAAACCATTACTTCTCCTTCTACTACCCACATTACTCCTATCCCCTACTCAAACATCACCTAAGCAACACACTCACATACCTACCTGCAAAATAAGCCTACTACTAACTCTCCAATCACCAATTTCAGTACTCTAGCACTCAATACTCTTACCAATCATGCCTTTTTCTACTACCTCCATTACTCCTCCTTCACACTCTCATCTCTCTTATATCCTGTTATCTCCTATTCTCAAAGTAGTTCCTACAATACCGCACACCATGACAAAGACTTTTTCCTCTCCTGGCTATAGTACACTGTGCCTTGACTGCCAAAAGAAAAAGGGTGGTGGAGTTGTCATTGTTTAACCACCTTACTCTGGCAACTCCTAATAAAACTATCCCCATTCCTTTTCTCCTGTTGAAATACTGACAGCCAACTTTGTACTTACACCCATACCACCATCACAACAGTAGCAATCTACATTACCCTGGGGGATAACTTACCCCTACTGGAAAACATGCTCTCATACTTCTCTCAACATATTCCTAATGAAACCATTATTCTTGGTGATGTCAGTATTAATTGGTTAACTCTCTGTACCCCAAATTCTTCCTTACACATTAACGTGTACAGCTTTACTCAACTTATCACTGATGCCACCCATACCAACAGCACCCTTATCGTCTGGATTCTAGTCTCTCATCCCTCTAAATATCACAAACCTGAAACCCTTCCCAACACACTAAGTGATCACTCCCCAATAAAAGTACTTAGATATATCCCTCACTTTACTAAACAGCATAGATTTATCATGTCACAAGCTTACTAACTTCCACCCAGATACCTTTAAATCTCTTCTCTCTAAAGTTAACTGGAATTTCCTTACCCAATTCCCCTTTGACAATGCTGTCCTGTCTTTGAACGCCACCTTTCTCAGTATTCTTGACTCACCTGCCCCACTTCACACAGTCCATATTAAATCTAATATATCTCCATGGCTATCAAATTCCACCCACATCCTAATGAAAAATAGAGACAGCGTATGGAAAACATAGACCAAAACAAAGCTCCCTGCAGACTTGCTAAAATACAAAGAACTTAGAAATCAGACCAAAAAGTGTATTAATAAAGATAAAAGAGACTTCTACTATAATCCACCCTCAGCCTTGAAATCAAACTCCAAAAATGTTGGAACTCATTAAACCACACACTTCATCCTGGTGGTCCCTGATCCCCCAATCCTTGTTCTAATAAGACTCACAAAGATACTACCTCCACTTTCAACACATATTTCATTGACTCTATCCAAACTATTTAACCCCAGTGTCAAATCATCTACCTTTAATAATATTTCAAACCACTCTTTATCAAATCCCACTGTACTCTCAGTAAATTATTTTTCCCTCAAACCTGTACCCACTAGCTACATCAAATCCCTACTCTCTAAACTCAAACCTTGCTCAGCTTTTACCAACAACATTCCTTCCCTTTTCCTTTAGTTAGGTGCTGACACTCTTGCTCTCCCTGTATCTATCTTAACCACTCCATTTCAGAGTTCAAAGTCCCTTCCATATGGAAACAATTCTTCACTCTACCAATACATAAAGGAGGTAACTCCTCAAACATCACTAATTTTAGACTGATTGCCATCGTCTCTCCTCTCTCTTTAAAATACCTGTTAAGCCAATGGACTTGCCTCTGTGCCAATCCCCCTTAAACAGCTTATCAGGCCTAACTGCACACCTCTATCTGCTCTGAACTTATGTAACTTTCTTTAAATTTCTAGATCTTGTCTCACATTAACTTCTCTATCCTAAGCACATTACATACATTCTTATCTGCATAATTTAAGAGTTTATGTCTGGTGACAAAACTATTGTTAGTCCTTCTGAATGATGTAGGATTCTAAATCTGACAGACATAATGATTAATTTACTGTAGTAAATCCTTGTTTTTCATGTATATGTTGCTTTGAATATTTTCTGTAAACCAGTTGTTGATTGTTTACTTAGTTTTGTAAATGATAATCTGAAGAACATGTGGAGCTTTTCTCCCTGGGCCTCTGCTGAAAAAGGGCTAATTAGCTCAGTCAGATAAACCCGGTCAACAAATGTAAAATAAATAAATTTCATGCATGACTACTGTCACCCCTTTAGACTAAGGTGGGCCGTCCACCACTCAGTCACATGACAGACACAGCAGCTTAACTAGGCTATTCTGCAAGGCCATAGCACATTTTCAAGTGAACCCCATTAACAAGGACATGTGCGACCTGGACACACTTCATTTCACACACCCAGACTTCGTCAAGCAGCTGGGGACATCGCAGAGGTTCCCCAACAGGGAATACCAGGCCAAGATGCATGTACCTCACAGTGACAGGCCATAAGACCAAACCTCTACCCGGTTTCATATATAATCCTCATGGGTGACATCAGTGTGGCATGCAAGGCACTCACAGAATCCACATTGCTGGGACTGCTGCACAAGTGCAAGTCATGCTCCACTGTGTTAACAAACACACACACACACACACACACACACACACACACACACACACACACACACACACACACACACACACGCACACCCTCAACCTGGTGTGTGACATGAAGTGGCCTTTTTGGCAGCTCAGATGTATATCCTACACAATCAGCCTGTGGTGGAATGGCCACCTTGTCCAGCTATTTACACATTTACAGGCGTAGCCTGGATAACTGGGTGGTTAACTGCACATACACTCTTGGGATTCAGCCTGTGTCCCTATTGGACGGGGGCATTGGGTGCTGCCTTGCATACACATGGGCTAACATCTGGCCTAGGTATACGGCTGCTCAGGGCCCATAGCCTAGTAATGTGATATGGCACCAAGAGTAGCAGATATGGCCTGAGTAGTGTGACAGACTGTGTTAGTATGTGTATACACCCATGACTGTCATTGACTGCTGGGTGTCCCCTACGGGCAGCATGTTAGTACCATGTCATCCAGCCTACATCTGAAAATTAGGTGAGTGGTACTACAAGTGCATGTGGACATTCCAGCAACATCTGTGCTATAGAATAACTGAGAGCAGTGCATATGTGGTGCAGTGTGTCCTCCTCGTAGCTGTCTGACATCTGCAGTACCCGGATGTTTGCAGAATGTGGACATGTGCCTCATAGATGTAGACCCCCTGCCACATATATGTGTATTTCCAGGTACCGGTTAGGCAATACATGATGGTTTTCCCCATATTTGAGGAATGTGTCTGTGGTATGGCAGACCCCTGTGAACACAGTAATGGTATATGAATATCTGGTACTGTATGTATTACCTTACATTGTATGCGCAATATGTATGCACTGCCGCTGAGGCAGAGCCAGTGTTCCCCCACTGCTAGTAACTATAACCTGCTGTCCTGCTGCAGGGGGTCACCAGGTATGCTAGCCATAGGTTTCAGGTAATGAGATGCAGGTGTGGAGTACACAGTGACCCAGCCAGAGCACCTCTTTAATGGTGAGAACACCTGTACAATCTTTGTACTAAGCCTGTATGATATTCACAGAGTGAGAGGGGCTCACTGACAGTACATGATGTCATATGTCACCTGTATCCACCAGTTCTTACTGTCAGTATTGTACAACAGACAACAAACTTAGCAGCCATATGTGAGCTGACCATTGCTGGGGTGATTCAGGGGCTAGAGCTGTGATCTATGTCACTGCAGACAGAGCCATAAGGGATGGCTATAGGTGCTGGACAGCAGACAAGCAGCAACATATCAGTCCAGGCAATGTTGTTGAGACCTACAGTTTAAATTCTTATTTCTCATGACTGCATCCCCCTATCTGCATTCCATTACATGCTTCATTCAATGACATACCTGGTATAGTGCTGTACTCTTTTGAGTGAAGAAATACAGTTGTAGTACTGAAGTGAATAGCAGTCTCTCATGAATAAAGGTTCAGATCTGTTTACCATAGTCAGCAGCTTGCCTTTTGTAGGTAATGCTCATGAACAGGTGATTGCCTGTGCACCGATCTGTGACTCACACTTGCTAATTGCATCCAGAACAGCTGGGTTGCCTTTCCATTAGCCAATGGCATGGCTACACAATGCTATAATTAAGTCCTTCATGTAGGCCTTGCCCTTTTCCTGGCCTGTGAGGAGGACATTATCAAGGTGTTGGAGCTACAGCTTTACAGAGGGTAGGTAGAAATACTGTCCACTGTTATGTCGACAGTTTTGCATGCTATGTCTGGCCATTGTTAACAGACTTTCCAATTCTGTAGCAGTGTACTGTTGAGCAATATATGTTGGGGTCAGTAAGGAGACAGGCAGATGTGAGTGTTATAGATCCTTTTTATCTGAATGTGCATGCTAGCACAGCTGCTACTGGTCTATCAGCTATGTATGTTTGTAGGGGGAGACTGTGACATGTCTCTTTCACATGAAAACACCCCCGACCCTTGATGTATGTGTGTCATGTAGATACTCTGTTCTATGTATGTGGGAGGTATGATAGGTCTGTAGCAGGTAGCTGGACATACTGCTGCTTGTGTAGCAGGCCGCAGCTGCTGCATTCTGGCCAGGGGTCAGACTAGAGATTGTGAAGACATAGGGGGACAACAAGCTGTTACTGTCAGTGAAGGAGCAGTGTCAGCTGTTGTGTCACAGCATGGCCTTGGCTGAGGGCACCCAGAACAGTCCAGGTGAAGTATGTGCCTCTGGTACATATGTTACATGATAGTGCCACCCAGAGAGTGTTAGGCAACATTCACAACACATATTCCTAATTGTGAAATGTGTTCCATCCTGTAGGCCTTTAACGTGCTACTATGGGTGGCAGTGAGTGTGGTGAGAGCAACCAGTTGTGCTGGACATTGCATGGCTCAGTTATTCCTATGTTTTATTGACATGCATGTAGTTGTTGTGCCACAGACAGTTTTGCACGTGGGTGTCCAGATGTGACACATGCTAGGAATGTAACAGATAGATGATATAGAATATATTAATAACATACATTCATAATAATAGTATCTTATATATATCATGATAATATATTATCATGTTATATTATGATAATATATTTTATATGCTATATTACTAATAAGGTAATATAGTATGTCAGGTGTATTTGTAAGACATATGTACATGCATACAGTGAGTTAAACATGATTGGCGTGGACATGTGTGTTCAGATGGGAATGATGTGTGACACTGAGCTGTCTGTCATGGTTTGTAACCTTAATCTGCACTGCATTGCCAGTATGTCAGCACATAGAATAGGTTTTATGGCAACCCTGCCATAGGTAGTGGGCACAACTGTGTTCATTCAGCAGCAGTCTCTGCATTTGTCACCTCTACCTGATACTGTAGGCCTTCCGTACATCCAGCAGCATTTATTTGTCTGTGTACTGGTTTGTTGTCTGTGTCAGAGGCCCAAGTTGGGGTTGCCACCTTTTCAAATGGCCAAAGTGGAACGCTTTTGGTAAAAACGTCAGATTTTGCAGTGCCAAACATACCCACAGTCAGTACAAAGGACGAAACTTCATTTTTTTCATAAATAAAAATTTATTCTTGTAGCATTTTAGTTGCTTATTCTGTTGCTTGCAACATTTAGATGTTTCAGATACAGAATAACTGTTTTATGCAACTATTACATACAATATAGGAAATATGATTGTCCTAACATCTCGAGACATTTGCCATTGTTTCTATTTCTTTGCAGGACACAACTGCCCAAAGAGGGACTGTCCCTTGCAAAGTGGGACAGGTGGTCACCGTAGCCCAAGTACACTGTGATTTGTCCCAGTATGTATAGGAGTAGTGTGTCACTGGCAATCAGCATATGTTTGTAAAAACACTGCTTGATCTCCAGAGCTCTTCGGCCTACTGGTGTAATGCACTGTGTTGTAGTTAACAAGGTCCTGGGTGCAATACTTGGCAGTAGTGTCTTTTTCCCCTAATGTTACATGACTACGGAACAATATATTTCCAAATGCAGTCCTAATTACACAGAACTGGTTTGGTTTAGTGGTATGTTGCTTTGAATCTGGTGCACAGGGTCCTGGGTTCAATACTTAGCAGTGGTGTCTTTTTTTCCTAATGTTACATGACTGCACAGCATGATATATTTCCAAAAGCATTACTAATTCCTCAGAAGTAGTTTGGCCTAGTGGTACATTGCTCTGACTCTACTGCACAGGGTTCGAGACTTGATAGTGATGCTTCTTTTCCCTAATGTTACATGACTGTACTGCATGACATATTTACAAAAACAGTACTAATTTCCTAGAGCTGCTTTGGTCTAGTGGTGCTTTGCTCTGACTCTAATGCACAGGGTCCTGGGTTTGAGACTTGCCAGGCCTGGTTAATTTGTTGTTGGGCAGAACAGTGGCTGAATGAGACAGAGTGATTAAAGCAGGTTTGGTTAGTTTGCGTGATGCCAAGCAGCGCTTAGCTTCCCTTAGCATCGCTTAAACCTATGCTATTTCCAAAAAAAGAAAAGAAAAAAAGGGGTGATGAGGAAGTGATGAAATGGGGGCAAGCAGGGAGAAAAACATTATGAAAGGCGGCTAGTGATGTGTAGAAAAGGACCATAGCTCTCTATTTCTTGTGCTGCAACAGCTGTGCATGATGTGAACAATTTGGAAATTAAAGCCTCACACCCCACAGGGAGGGGTGTGGCCAACATACATTTCTTGTGTAATTCATGGGGAAATTGATTAATGTCAGTGTACGTGGATGCAAAATGGAGACCTATGTATGGGACAAGATTTTGGGGGGGCAGATGTCCCCCCCTTTTTTAAGTTGAGAGTGGGATGTTGGGGAAGCGTTGTAGGTATGTTTGGGAAGGTAAGTTGGGTAGGAGAGGTTGCTTTTGCAGACAGACAAGACAGGAGACAGGGGTGGTGTACAACACATGAGGGGGGTAATCACCTGGATAGGAAGGGTTGCTGAGAATCAGAGGACCACATGTCCTCAGATGGAAACAGTGGGATTGAGACCCCCACCCATGGGCAGTCACCACTGCCCCTTCAGGGCCCAGAAGGTGTCTGTGCTGGGGGCTGGATGATGGGCCCAGCCTGCCCCTCGAGGTGCACCACTCTGCCCTCGATCTGGTGCAGGTGGTCATCCAAATCCCACTGGATGACCCTGCACACCATACCTTGGAACTGGTGCTGGGTGACAGAGCCCTCCCTGTGCCTGCACCCAGGGGGGACAGGCCCCATCCCCTGAGTTAATTCCACCCGAGGGTGGTGCAGGACCAGTGGATGAGGCAGCTCGAGGGTGGGTCCCAGACGTGCTGGGTGCCCCATGCCATGGCCAGATGAGGTGGGACAGGCGGATCCACTGGAATCTACCTACCCAAATGTGCTGTGGTGTTGAGGTTTGGTTAGTCATGAACAAAACATTTCAACATTAGTTATAACAGCATGCATTGGAGTTCCAGTTAACCCAGAACAATAGAATTGAAAAAAATTGCATAACAAATGGAATGCATGCATAAATGAAATAGCAGTCATTTTTGTAACAGCATGCCAGCAACAGGCCACCAACAGTGGCATTTGAACAAGGTATGTTAGTATGCAACCAATGAAATATATGAACAATAATACAACACAAGTCCCAACATTAGGTTTTAAGAACAACATACCTGTAGTATATGAATAACAATTAGTGATGCAGATAAGGGGTGGGGAGAGAAAAACAGTCCATTACTATTTTATTTTTTTTATTTTCACATTTGTTAACCGGGTTGGTCCAGCTGGGTAAGAATTTACCCCTTTTCAGTTGAGGCCCAAGGGGAAAAGCACCAAACAGACATACAAATACATATGAATAGAGACAAATTAACAATATTACAGAGAAAAACAATCTTATGAATACAATGGATAAAAAAAACATAATGTGCTCAATGGAATAGTACATAGCTATATATACAAAAAGTATAGTAATAGGTTGTAACAGGAGAAACAACAATAATAAATCCAGCAGGTAAGCAGAAGGGGAAGTTAAGGTTGTAGGTAATATAATGAAAAGAAACAAGGTATAATTATATTAGTGGCTAGAAGAAGAATTGTGTAAATGCAGGGGCTTCAGATTTGAGGGAAAGTAGAGTGGGAGTAAAAAGTAGAGAGGGGTGACTGCACAAGGGGCCATAGGTCAAAAGAGGGAAGGTGCAAAAGAAGATAGTAGTAGAAGAGGGATGTAGTGATCTAGAGGGAGGGTACAGAAAAAGAGCAGCTGGATAAAATAAGTTATAGAAAGAGGAAAAATGTCTGATAGATCAGCCTTAGTGGTGAAGTGGGTATGTGGAGAGGGAGGGGTTAAGTAGGATGGTAACAGGTACACATAGGGTTGTTATGGATGTACAATATCAGGTCATGTTTGAAATTAGGAAGGGAGGTATGACTTCTAATATGGAGTGGAAGATTTTTCCAGGTAAGGGAGATGGAGTGCTTATAGAGTGTTTTACCTATGTTCTTGTTGGGTTTATAGACTTGTAGTAAGAGTTTATCAGAGCTGCACAGGGATTGGGGAGGGGTGTACCAGGAGATCAGGTTGGACAGAGATGGACAGTCAGAGTTTGAATTAAGAATTCTGAAAGCTTGGATCAGCTGACATTTGGTCAGAAGGTGTGGGAATTCGAGCCAATGTAGTTTTATGAGAGCAGAGCAGTGATGGGATTTATAGGGGCTGCTGGTGACTAATCTAGCAATTTTGTTATAGGTTTGGTCTAGTTTTTCCAGCAGGTTATTTTGTAAATTGGAACTGTATATGCTATATTTTTCACAACAATACTGCTCAATACCCTACAGGTCTGCCCTCACTTTACATCTACCTGAGGCCTATAGCTACTGTAGCATGTACATACCTGTTAAGCTGTTGACCTGGAATGGTTTGGGGCAAGCTATGAGAACTCTAGGTACATGACTAGAGGGGACTTGTACGTGTCAGGGTTACATATATGACTAACAAAGTGTACCCTGCACTGATATGTGAGTGTTCTACTGGCATACTTACAATTGCTTTTTAGGTGAATATTGTAAATACACTTCTCTGATTTGTATATAATCTTGTATGTGTACTGTGCATCTGTTGTGTACCTGTATTCTGTATAATTACTTGTATTCTGAATCTTTACTGTATTTTGTTTTGTTGGAGCTTTTCTTCCTGGGCCTCTACTGAAAATGGGCTCATTGGGCCCAGTGGACTTTCCCAGTCAACAAACTGGAAATAAATAAATAAATATCTGTGTCCAAGGTTATTGGCAACAGTGATCACTAATCGTGCAGCGTGACACTTGAGAGACATGTATCGGGAAGAGTGCATGGTGTATATACCTATCCTGCTGTCATTTGTAGGCATGGGGTTGGACACTGGAACATTTGTACACACATTATTAAAATACCCTTCATACAGCTAATACAAACATTTCTTTACCTGTAAGCCCTGTGGAGAAAATATCTGTTAACACTACTTGACTGTTTCTACAAATAGTCAGGATTATTTGCGTGTAACTATAAACACATCTTAGTACCAGTCCTTGGATTCAAACTGTGTCCTGTGTTTGCAAAAATGAACAACATATCTATTTCATATCACAATGAGCTACTGGGGCACTGCTGTCTGCTGCTTGACTGATGTGTGCCTAAAACTCACTTGATTATAAAGTCTGACCTTGTAATATAAGTGAGGTGTCACAGAAGACTGTAGTGACAGTTGAACATACATGCCTGAGATTCATGCATGATAGTGAACTGTGAATTAATAATTTGAATGCAGGTGTACACATCTAACCCCTAGTTGATGTGAATATATGTGATACGTACAGACCATAGCTGGGTTGCATACCCAGCCCATATAACATTTGCACATCATATATTTGCAGTCTTCACCTATTATATAATCTCATACTTGCCTGCACCAGCATACTTACATTCAGGACTACATATAGCTGAAATGCAAAGGTTAACACAAGACAATGTTGCACGGAACACACTATAATACATTACACATTACTATTCAAAGTTCAGATCTTAGTGCAGAACATGTATCAAATTTCATTGTGCCTTGTTTTACAGCTCCACATCTACAGTTTAGTATAACAGCTGGTTATCAGACAAACCTTACTCAGTTCATGCTCTCATAGCCATATTTGCTATGTAGCACCTGTACAATTGTATTTCTTCAAAAACAGACCAAATTAAACACACCAGCTTGTGGAATAAGTTTTACTGAGGGTGACACAACACAGTGGTTTATTACATTCAAAATTCTAAATTCAACTCTACTGCATATCCTGTAGATGATGAACAAATGTCACATATTACCTTCACAGTAGCAATCACAATGTATTTTATTACTAGATTAATTCCTAAACAGTATTACTACAGTATTGGCTTTCTTTCAGCAATAGTAGCGTGTTGGCTGCCTTCATCTGTATTACACAGTACCTGGCATTAGTCACTTATATCAATGTTTGTCTAACAACAAATGTATTCAATACACTCAGAACACACTATACCTAATGACAGTAGACAATTACACTTTCTTATTTATTGTACTATATATTGCAAGTTAAATCTGTTCTCACTACATTGTTGGAGTAGCCTCGACAGATGTCTAGTGTGGGCCTCAATGTTATGAGCCCTCTCCTCTGCAGCTGTGGGGGAAAACACACCATTATGCATACCTGTCTATCAGATATTCATACTACAATTTGATAAATCACCAGTTGATATACTTACAAACTTCTGGGGCATTCCGGACCCGAGCATCTTGGATCCACTGGGCCAAAAGCACCTCTTCCTCCATTTCAGGTCATCATAATGATGACGGACCTGCTCACTAGAGTGGGGGGTGCCAGTGGCATTGGTGAGCTCAGGTGCCAGATGGTTCCAGGCCTCAGACTTGTATTCTGAGCCCTGATACTGGCCTTGCAGCAGTCTGTCATCATGGTTCTTAACAAGGAGCCCAGCCATGACCCTGGACTCCAACATGCCCCAGCACTGCACCACTCCAGCACCTGCCATAGTTCTTGCTTAGATCAAATTCTAACAGGTTCTACCTGTATTCCCACCTGTGTGGTTTAAATAAGGCCATTTTTCCACCCTTTATCACAATTAGACCATTTTTAAAAATACAGAGCAAAGCTCAGCAGTGCACAAACCCTCTAAGCTTAGTTGAGCAGGGCTTAAAGTGGAAAATGCTTAGCAGTGCTTAGCGGTGTGAAAATCTGCTTAGCTCAGCTGAGGACTGCTTAGAATGTGACTGCTTAGCAATGCTCAAACCAGATAAGCAGAGCTAAGCATTGCTAAGTATTGCTCAGACAGGTTCTGTTTAAGCATTGCTTAGCTTGGCTTAGCAGTGCTTAGCAAAACTGAACTAAGGACAAACAATATTTTTAATTTAAAAAAATAAACATGGATAATAATTACTCATTACTGATACATTATTATTAAGTTTATGTATTTTACTTTACATAGCCTCCCCCTATGTGCTTTCATTATGTTACCTTGGGGTGTGACTGTACTGTATCAGACACTTGTACTTAAATGGTGGTTTTTACCTCATATCTCCACTAACACTGGGATTCTGGACCAGCTACACTATCCTGGTTAACAAATATCAATAACTCTATAAATAAATGAAAAAAATGATTATAAAAAAGCTTTCCCATGTAAAAGCTGAATGGTCTGTTTGAGTATTCAAACTGTGCACCTACTGCACACAAAGCCGTGACTCAAACCACTCAGCTAACCTGGCAGTGAAGATTTTAGCTATACATTTCTATATAATTTATTGGTATGTTTAAGCACTGCTGAGCAAAGCACCATGCAGTGAAAACCCACTCAGCAACTCTTAAACTTTAAAGAAAAAGAAATAATAAAAAAAAAATAAACATTAATTAAAATTAAACATTACACTTCAAATTATTAAATAAGTGTCCAAGGACAAATTCTTTATTGTTTTAGTGCCGTACAACACTTCCACAATGCAGGGGGTGTGTTACAGATACTGTAACACACCCCATACATGACATTACACTTCACATTATTAAATAAGTGTCCAAGGACACTTTCTTTATTGTTTGAGGACACTTTCTTTATTGTTTTAGTGCTGTACATTACTTTCACAATACAGGATGTGTGTTACAGATACTGTAACACACCCCTTACATGACACTACAATTCACATTCTTAAATAAGTGTCCAAGGACACTTTCTTGGCACTTTCACAATACATGCTGTATGTTACAGTATCTGTAACACACCCCCTACATGACATTAAACTTTACATTATTAAATAAGTATCCAAGGACACTTTCTTTATTGTTTTAGTGCCATATGGCACTTTGAGAGTTACAGATCTGCGAGCACTGTAACACACCATCTAGCACTCATTCAGTATCTGTGTACACAGCTCCCCGTCAGTAGTGCACCTTTATTAATATGCAAGGCACGCTAGAGAGAGGGAGATGCAAACACAGACACTCTTCACTCTATCTAGGAATAATGCTATTCCTACATAGAGTTTATTAAATCTGGGGGGATAGTTTTTTATGCTGTTATTTAGAAGTGAATATGTAAGTATGATACTGTGAGAAATTCTTGAATAGGCAATATTTGATGAGGATGGATAGTTAACTAGAATGTTGAAATTTAATGTGAGGCAATCGTTTAGTTTGAAAATTCTAGTGCATTTGTTTGTGGTCAGGCAGGGGTAGAGAGTTATACTATTCTGAACAGCCTTGGCTTTGTTTCATTTGTTTCATATGTGTGCATGCATACATGTGATTGTGTATGCATACAAGCATATTTGCAGGGAAGAGGCATTCTCAAAATAATTGTGTTCTTTTGTGATAACTGTGATAAAATAGGCTCATTAGAGGGAATATTGGAAAATATATTCGTTCTTTTATGAACAGAGACAACATACCTATGAAAAATGCTGATGAGAACAAGTCTATAAATGCGTTCAAAAATGTCAACTTATATAAGATGAACAAGAACGTTTTTTTAAAATGAAAGCCCTGTTTTGTTGAAAGAGAAGGAAGAAGCTCTCTGACTATAACTGAGATGTCTCAAGTTCATTATTCAGCCCTGCACTGGAGTTGTGAGAAGAACAAGATGAGGCACTTCAGGCTTAACACTTTTTTTCAGCTATTTTTTAGCCAGATAAACCTGCTGGAGTATCCCTTTTTAGGTGCAACCTGGGAGCACTTTCTGGTTAAGTGATGTGTTCAGAGTCATACATTAGGTAAATGGAGGTGGAAAGAATCAAGTCCTTTACCCTTGATTACATGTCAGACCCTTAATCCTCTGTGCTAATTGTCATATATCCCAGGGTAATGGAGTAGATCCATAACTGAGGTCTTTGTACCATTAAATATCCCTGGTGGAGAATGGAGACCTGCCAAGTGTGTGTATGCTTGTAAGAGAAGATAGGCTTTTTGAAGTTGTGTGTCACCTGTATGAGTGAGTGTCTATTTTTTCGCCCATTGCCTACCTACAGTTTGATCCCTGGAAGGCATATGTTAGGGAGAAGTTACAGTACTGAGCAACATCACTGTGAGCAGCATCGTTGATACCACTCTGTGATGCCATGACCTCCTCTTCACCTCTAACCATATTGAAAGCTGCTTCTTCAGCTAGCTTAGCAGGCTAGTGGCCCAGGTTTAGGCAGCAAATATATAGCTTGAGGAGGGGGCACCAGTAAGCAACAGATGGCCAGCTGCCACAGGGGACCAGAGAAAGAGAATTTGTTTAAAAGTATAGAGGAGGTAGCTGGTGCTGAATTTGTTACACTGATATGTGGCTGAAGTGATTTATCTGTAGCCTGTGCGGTTACATACAGCTGAGTGCATCAGAAAGGCTGGGGAAGGGGGAGTTTGCATTTGTAATTGTTGAGATTGCTGTCAGATGTGGATCTGGCTTTTCTAACTTACACGTGGCTTGATGAGAATTTTGATTCTTTCCTTTTGGTCTTGATGCCTCCAGTGTTCTTGGTTACTGAACACCCAGGTTTAAAAAAAAGTGGTGGTGGAGTTGCTGTTATCTTCTATTCAGCCACTGAGTTGAAGGAGAACAAAGTTGGTTGTATGAACTCTTAATTAAACCATGAGTATAGCAGCAAACTATTAGTCCTTCCTCTATATTGGTTCACTGATTTATTGGTCTTGTCCATGTTTATAATCCCCAAGAGGCTTATAATGTGGAGCCAGTGGCTCTTATTAAATAATTCCTTTGTATTATGAAGAGATACTGTAACACACCCCCTAAATGACATTACACTTCACATTATTAAATAAGTGTCCAAGGACACTTTCTTTGTTATTTTAATGCTGTACGGCCGTAGTTTGCCCAAGTGGTTACCTCTGTGGCTGATGCATTTGGAGATGCACTAGACTTGGTCTTAATGCTGGGCGTGATAACATGTGACTTGGTAATAGAATCTGGCACTTGGTCTAACCACCCAGCTAATTTATTGGCTGACCAGATCTGACCAATCCACCAGATTTTGCTTATTTGTAGTGCAGGATGTTTAGTTTTGTTACCTTTCAGCTTTTCACTCTTGTATTGCTTGACCATCTCTGTGATTGTAGTGAAGCTAGTCTTGTCAAACTTGATTGTTTTGTCACCACCTCTTTTTATGATGTGGTCCCAAGCTGAGCACATCCTGTTCACTCAATTCCTCAAGAACCAAATTTGATTTTGAGCTGTGAGAGCTTACAAGTTCAAGATGAAGGTCGGAGTGTATGTGGTACTGTTCTAGTGTCCTTGAGGATAAGGTTGCTCTAGGTTCTCATTTTTCTGAGTCCCTGGCAGATGTCTCTTAGGGAAAATCTGGGTATTGGTTCTGATCTGTACAAGACTTTGGCTGCCTCACTTGAGGATGGAGTATGGCCTGCAAATCTAACTGAAACTCTTTTTTTTTTCTCTATTCTCAAAAAAAATCTGTTTTTCATTAAGACAGTTTGCTTAGCTGTTGACAGACTTCCAATCATCTATTTATTTATTTATTTTACATTTGTTAACCGGGCTAGTCCAACTGGATACATGTCCATTTTCAGTGGAGGCCCAAAACATTTAATGTTACAAGTAATTTAAAAATAACAATACAAAAATGTATAGCAAAATGTTACAAGAACAAGATTTGTTCAAAAAAAATGCTTTGACTATTTTTCCCAGAAAAAAACAATAAGTAAGTAACTCAAGAAAAGATGGGGATATAATGTTACTAAGGACATCTACAGGATAAGACAGGAATTGGAAAACAGGATTGGTGGTTAGATGGGATAGGTAGAGCTGGACAGAGTAGAAAGGTCAGTGAGAAATTATGATATAAGGATAAACTTTAACAGAGAAAAATTTTAGGGAGACATGGTAGAGCAGAGGACAAGGAAATGAAAAAGCAGATTAGTCAGGGTTATTGCAAGAGCATAACCAGTGGTTGGAGAGGAAATGTTTAAGGTTAGTTTTGAATAATGGGAGAGATGTAAGAGCTGTTAGGTCATTTGGTAGGAGGTTCCATATTTTATCAACAAAGTTAGAGAAAAGAGAGTCCTGCAGAATTTTAAGAAATAGAAGTTTGCATCTGCATTTTTAGTTGGCGTAACTTTTTCAGGTTATGGTATGGTTATGAGGGTAGAGAGTTGGGGTATTTTTAGGGTGATAAAGGACTTTATGGGCAATAATAAGTTGGTTAAATTGTAGGAGGTGAGGTAATTCAAGCCAGCCTAGTTGTTTTAGGTTTTGACAGTGATGAGTCCTATAAGGTGAGTTAGTGGCGAATCTGGCAATGTTATTATAAGATTTAGCTAGTTTGTTATGATTATATTGGGACAGGTTAGTATAGATGGGGAGGCATATAATAGGGTAGAGAGTAAGTGAGTTCTTGCTATTGTAGATCTGGCTAGTGGTGATAGAAATTGTTTAATTCTATATAGAGATCCGAGTTTTTGTTGGTAGATTTTATTATAGTGTTAATGTGGCGTTAAATTTAAGTTGATTATCTATTGTGATTCCTAGGAGTTTGGTGGTGGTGTCAGGAGAAATTATGGTACCATTGTTAGATTGAAGTGTAAAATGAAGAGGGGGAGATGTGTGTGAGGGTGTAAACAGCAATAATTTGGTTTTTTTAGGGTTGAGGAGAAGACAATGGTTAGAGAACCATTTTTCTATTGTGGTGAAGGATTTTTGTGTGAGAGAATGTAGGTCAGTTTGGGATTTTGCTGAGCAAATAATTGTGGGTCATTCAGTATTGAATGCAGGTAGAGAAGGGGATAGAGAGATGAAGGTCATTGATGAAAATGGAGAATAAAATATTTGTCAACAAATAAAAAATATTTGTTGATAAGAGTTGGGAAAATGTAGTGTACTTTCAACTGCAATCATACTTGACAGATAATATCAATGATTCTTTCCAGTCTGGATTTGCAGCTAGGCACAGCAGTGATATGGCTTTAACTGCAATATTTAATAATCTCCTTATTGAAATGTATCAATATTGTTACTCTGTTCTAGTCCTGCTTGATGTCTCTTTAGCATCTGATACCGTTGATCACTTTAATTTCCCTAAGCATTTGGAATATTTTTGTGGTGCTGTTTTACAATGGTTTGTCACCTATCATTCTGGATGCACACAGAGAGTTGTGTCAAGGATTAATTCACCATGTCCCATACTCTTTTGAATGTAATGTACCACTGACAGCGTTCTGGGTCCTGTACTATTTGCCATACATGTTCCCTTTAGGTGATGTTCTGCATTCAAGAGGATTACACTGTCATTGCTATACTGATGATAAAGAGATATATCTCTGTTTCATTCAGAAATCTTTATCAGTTCTTAACTACCTTGCAGGAGGCCTGAAAAACATCCACAACTGGATTATTAACAGTTTGCTTAAACTTAACATCTCCAAATCAGTGGTCTTAGTAATTCATGCTACACTTAAAGATTTTTCTTTGGCTGTCTTGTCTCTAGATAGTTTGCGTCCAGAATTTGGCTTTTATCAAATCCAATTGTTTTTCTTATTAGGAATATCACTCTTATTAAATGTCTTATCCAGTACTCTGATATCCCCACAGTGGAGCAGGCACCTGTTTCTTCCTGGTTGAATTACTGCAGTGCTCTATACCTGGGGCTTCCTGATACAGAACGTGACTTCCTACAGCTGGTTAAAAACTCTGTAGCCTGGTTACTAACACTGACATCTTCACTAGCTGTCAATGAAAAAACAGATTATACTGAAAACCTGCGTGCTAGTCTATTTGGACATGGCTTGGGTCCTCCCTAACTTTACGATCTTTTGACCTGTGCTGATTGCCACTTATGCCTGTTTGCTTAAAGTCCTCTGGAATTTGCATTTGTGTTTATCAATGCCCCTACATTTGGAAGCTGGAATTCTAAGCACTTGCTGGTTTTAAACACTCCCTAAATGCATATTTACTTGAATTAGCCTATAAGTAGTGAGTGTGCCATTTGACATCTTTATTGTTGCTGGCAGTATTTTAGTTTATTCTCTGTATTTACATTATTTTATTTTATTTTACTTGACATTTGTTTACCAGGATGGTCTGACTGGTTCAAAAGAACCCGTTTTCAGTGAAGGCCTGGGGAGAGAAGCTTCAATTACAAATTCTAATGTACAAACATTACAACAGTGAAAATAGTGAAATACAGAATAAAAATGAATACAATGAAATATAAAATAAATGATGCATGTTTTGAGAAGATGAGTAAACATATAGGCTCATAAGTTCATAGGTTCATAGGTAGGTACTAGGCTATTGGCCCTAGGGCCTATATAAGCCTAGCCAAAAAGGTGCCCTGGCTTTCGCCACCCAAGAAAATTATTTTCCTGTGCCCCTGTTGAGCAGAGCCACAGAGGTGATCCCCAGGGATAGTTTTCTATTTCCCATCCAATCATCAAGATTTTTCTTGAAGAGTGCTAATGAGGAGCTTTGTTTGATATAGATAGGTAGTTTGTTCCAGAGTATGGGAAGTCTCTGGGACAGGAATCTATCCCTCCAGCATGTTCTGTTTATTGTGGTGACAAGGTTTAGGACCCTAGACCATGTAGCTCGGAGGGATTGGGATTTCTTTAAGTGGAGCATGTCCAACAGCTCTGGGTTTGACATAGCTTTGTATGTTAGGCAGAGATCACCTCTGAGTAGGCGATATGCGATGGAGTAAAGCTAGAGGTTTTTGAGATGCTCTGCGTATGGCATCTGTTTGAGGTTGGTAATCCTCTTTGTGAGGTATTTCTGTGGCTTTTCCAGTTGTTGTAGATGTCTTGTGAGGTACATACCAAAAGGGCGTTGTACTCTATAATGGGTCTAATGAGTGACAAGTAGAGGGGAACAATGACCTCTTTTTTCTTGGATGAGAAACCTTTTGTGATGAGGTGTGCCACGTAGAAGGATTTTCTGACTACTGTGGTGATGTGATTATCAAAGTAGAGTCTACTGTCCACCTGTGTCCCAAGGTCTCTTATCAAACTTTCGGTGTTAAGTAGACTACCACCTATGTGGTAGCTCATGGGTACAGAGTTTTTACCAAAGGGGTTGACAATGCACTTTTTGGCACTGAGCTAGAGGCCATGGCTTTGACACCAGGCATCTGTCTCAGTGAGGCCATTTTGTAGTTTGTCCACATCATTAGGAGTTTTGATTATGGCTCCTAGTTTGCAGTCATCTGTGAACTTTATTAGCCAAATACCTTCTGTGTTAGCCTGTACTTCAGAAAAGTAGATACCAAACAGGAGAGGACCCAGGACTGAACCCTGTGGGTACTCCACTTGTCACTGGTCTGAAGTCAGATTTGGAGTCTGCTACTTTCACAGTGTGGGTTCTGTCAGTGAGCCAGTTTGCAACCCATCTTGTGACATAGGGATTTATACCTAGTTTAGTGAGTATCTATAATTCCAGAGTGGGAGATGGTGTCAAAAGCCTTGGCGAGATCTAGATAGACTGTGTAAACCACCTTACCCTTGTCTACGACTATGGTGACTGCTTCAAAGAAATCTATCAGTTTTAGGAGACATGATCTGCCTTTTACAAATCCAAAGAAGGTAGGGTCCAGAGTTTGGAGATTACCAATGTCTTTGTTTATAAGTTCCATGATGATATGTTCCATAGCCTTGCAGACCAGGCTCGTTAGGCTAATGGGGCAGTAGTTCCTGGGGTCCATGGTGGCTCCCCCTTTGTGGAGTGGGATGACCATCGCTGTGCGCCACTCAGTGGACACAAAGCCTGAGGTGAGGCTATGATTGAACATGGTGCTTGGGTGGGGTGCCAGTTCATTCTGTAGTTCGTGTAGAATGCATCCTGGGATGTTGTCAGGTCCCATAGATGCTGTGTTCTTGGCTTTGGAGAGTGTGTTTTTTAACTGTGTAGCCATGATTACAGGAACTTTGCATTCTTCCGGTACAGAGATGGGCCATTTAGGTAGTGAGAGAGAGGTAAAGTTAGAACTGAACCTATCTGTCAGGATGTTGGCAATATCAGTTTTTTTCAATAGATTTAGTGCCATTGTGCTGTAACTCAGAGCAGATCTGAGTGTTGCCATTGATATTCTTGACATAGCTACAGAATGCTTTGTGGTTGTCTTTAGAATTAGTGGCGATTTTGTTTTCGTAACTAGCTTTGGAGGATTTTATGAGGGATCTCAGCTTCTTACTGAGGCTGACAAGGGAGTTCCTCCATTCATGGGATTTTACTCTTTTTTGCAACAGTTTCTTTCTTCTGTTGTAGAGTTTGTTTATGCCAGGGGACCACCAGATTGGCTTCCTTTGTTTGGAGGATAGCATCTTGGTTCTGTTAGGGATAGCATGATCCATGCACTTGTGTAAGTGCTTATAAAGTGCATTTCTGTAGGATTCAGCAGTCGTACCTCTATTATCCATCTGCATCGGTGTCATGAAGTTTGCCACTTCTGTCTGAAGAAGCGTGAAGTTGGCTTTGAAGAAATATTTTACGATGGTTTCCCTAATGGAGGGTGGGGGCAGGATGTGGATGTCTAGGGTGATTAGCTTGTGGTCGGATCTGACCAACAAGGAATTGACCTCTGGTGTGTAACACCGGTCACCCATGTTGGTAATGACTAGGTCTAGGATATTGCTGCCTCTGGTGGGGGTGTGGATAAGTTGATCCAAGGCGTTGGAATTTATGAATTCCAGAAAACGTTGAGCAAAATAGTTGGTACATGAGTAGTTTTCCAAGTTAATGGTGGGGTAGTTGAAATCACCCATTATGAGGGTATTGGGTTGTACCCTACTATTTTCCAGTGCATCAAGAAATGAGGAGTGGGAATCCTGTGGCATGGTGGAGGATCTGTAGCAAGTTACAATTTGGATTGTGGTCTTACTCAGAGTTAGTTGTACTTGGATAATCTCGGATGCATTATGCTGAGCAAATAGCCTGGATGTGTGGATATCCTTAATGAATATGGACACACCTCTACCCTTAGTATTTTGGTCCAGGTTAGGTGGCCAAACGGTGTGGTATTAATTATAGCCTGGTAATGGAGGGGTGCTCTCTGGAGCTTTGAACCAGGTCTTTGTCACTGCACAGATGTCGATGTTCTCCATTTTAAGGAGTGTCTCGAGTGAATGCATTTTGAGGTTTAGACTTCTAGCATTGAGTAGCATTACCCTCATATTTTGCTTGCTTGTACCTGTTACAGTGTTGAATTTGTCATTTGAACCTTACCTAAAAAAGGCACTATAGGGGTGGCAAGAGCCTTAGCCAGTATCCAGAATCCCAAGGGCGACAGGTGCAGGCCATCTCTGGCAAAGCATCCTGGTCTGTCAGTCATGTCATCCCAGGCAGACAGATACTGGATCCCTTAGAATGACACCAGAAGCTTAGCCAATTGTTGAAGTCAATCATTTTGTCCTTGTGCTGTGGGATTATTCTGAGTGATGGCAGGATGCTACTCAGGGCTAGGGTCATACCAGCCTGGGCTACAAGATTGGAGAGCTCCTCCATGTCTCTTTTCATGTAGTCCATTGAGGTACATCTCAGGTCATTCACACCAACATGGACAATGACAAACTCATATTTGTACTTGTTGTGGAGTGACCTGAGTGCGTGCGTTATGTGGCAGATCCTGGCACCCAACAGGCAGCTGACAGTAATTTTCTCCTTCTTTAGCCTGGTGAGTGGAACTTCAGTGTGTCTGAATTTAGAGTCACCTATGACTTGAGTGTTGGGTACATTGTTATGCCTTATGGGCAGTGGTTGAGTGACACACTGAGTTTGTGGGCTATATGTCATTTGGGTTGTGTTGGGGGGGTGGAGGTTGCTTGCATTTCTGCTTTGGAGGTCCCTGTTGCTTGAGCAGATTATTGAGAGCATCTGTGAATGTAGGCGTGTGTTTTGTGTTTTTATGTGTCTGTTTTGGTGGTGTAGGTTTTGAGGGACTATGTGATGAGTGTGGTATGGTGCAAGTGATTACCTTCTCCTCTTGACTGTCTAGTCCAGTCTTCAGTGAAGAGAGCTTTGCTTCCAGGTTAGCTATATAAGTGCATTTCTCACAGGTTGTAGTGTTGGGCGGTAGGAGGAGAGGGTTGTCTGTGTACATGAGGCAATTTCTGCATTGCCCCAAGATGCCCAGATTCATCAAGTAGACAGGAGAAAACACCGGGAGCTGACCCTTAGACATGCCTGGATAGGTGCTTATTAAGTACTAAAAACTGCTTTCCACTAGACAGTGAGGAAAGTTGAGTGCTGTAGTAATTTGTAGCTTATTTAGTGCTTACAATGAGTTCTGAACAAGTGCTGAGCTCAAAGAAACAGATTTAAGTGCTAAAACTAAAAAACTGGCTAGTTCTAAGGGAAAATGTAAAGAGGAGACTTTATGATGTAGGGAATAGTTTAACCTTAACTAAGCAGTGATGAATAAAGTGTATTTTTTTACATAACAGTACCAAATGAGCAAACTGATTTAAACAAATTAACCAATTAACCAATAAAAAGCTAAAAACTGTGCTCCATTCCAGCAGTCTTCAATCAGACAAGTTCTAACTGCACACTCCTGCCACTAGGGTACAGGGGAACCTTCTCCAAAAAAACATGGTCTGGATTACTGCTCAAGTTATACAACCAAAGCTAGATTCAGCCAGTCTGAATTTAGTCTATGCTACAGCAAAAAAGGTGTAACAGTTTCAGAAAGAAACACTTCAAATAAGCAAGCACAATAAGCCTTTAACCAGAAACTCCCAGCTCAGAAGGGCAGAATCTACCCTCTCCTCCCACAAGAGTGCAGACCACAGCTTCTTAATGTAAAATAACTAGCCCGAGGCCCAAGTGCTTAAACCAGAACTAATACACTTTTCGAATAACAGACACTAAGCCTTCAATCAGCAACTCCCAACTTAGAAGGGTGTATGCTACCTGTCCTGCCACAACAGTGCAGACCACAAACCTTCTTAATGTAAAACAACTGGTCTGAAGCCCAAGTGCTTCACCCAAAGGCTTAGAATAACAGTTACAATTTAATCAGGCTGTAATAAATGCAACTGAATAAATGCAATTAAGTACTTTTAAGAACAAACAGCAAAAGCAAAATAAAATGATAAAGTAGAAAGAAACAAAAATACAGTAAAGGCAGATGAATAAAGTGCAATTTTTTATATAACAATAGAAAACAAGCAAACTGATTTAAACAAATTACCCAATTAACCAGTAAAAAAACAGAAAACTGAGCCCTGTTCCAACAGTCTTCAATCAGACAAGTTCTAACTGCACACTCCTGCCATTAGGGTGCAGGGGAAACGTCTCCAAAAAGATGACCTGGATTAGTGCTCAAGTTATACAAACAAAGCTAGATTCAGGAAGTCTGAATCTAATCTATGCTACAGCAAACAAGGTGCACCAATTTCAGAAAGAAACACTTCAAATAAGCAGGCACAATAAGCCTTTAACCAGAAATTCCCAGCTCAAAAGGGCAGAATCTAGCCTCTCCTCCCACAAGAGTGCAGACCACAAAAATTCTTAATGAAAAACAACTGTCCTGAAGCCCAAGTGCTTTAACCAGAACTAATACACTTTTAAAATAACAGACACTGAGCCTTCATTCAGCAATTCCCAACTTAGGAGGATGTAAGCTACCTGTCCTGCCACAACAGTGCAGACCACAAACCTTTCTAATGTAAAACAACTGTCTACAGTCCAAATGCTTAAACCAAAAGGCTTAGAATAACAGTTACAATTTAATCAGGCTACTGCCAAGCAGTAATAAATGGAGCAGAATAAATACAAATGAGTACTTTTAAGAAGATGCAAAAACAAAATAAAGTGCAATTTTTTTAAGTAAAGTGCAAGGAGAGAGGAAGAAGGAGCAGAAGAAAAATTCAAGGTTAAGAACCTAAGTGGGTTGGCCATCTCAAATGTTGTTTAATATAATGTTATTAACATGATATAAGGTAAACAATATTTATACAAGTAAGACATATTTTACATAGCCTTAGGATATCAGCACAAAATGTTCTATGATATTCTCTGATAAATGTCAGTGTTTTTGTTTTTTTTTTTCTTATGTAGCGTTAGTTGAAGATGAGGTAAGACAGTTAGATGGGAGAGAGATAGAAAGAGGGAGAGGAAGTGGAAGAGAGATTAGCCAGGAGCAGAGCATGTGCACAACCAAGAATTGTTTAGATGCTGTTTCAGGGAAGTTTTGGATACTACTAGATTAGAAATACTTCTGGTAGATAGGGGAGTGAGTTCCAAGCATTAGCAACAGTGTGAGAGTATAGGCTTTTTTCTAGGTATTTTAGAGTTTGCAGAAAGTAAGAAGTTTCTTATCTTCGGACCTAAGGGTTCGAACTTTTGAGGTTGTAAGGTTTGATGATAATGTTCAGAACAAGGCAGGTTAGGGATTTGTAGAACACATTGTGTAGTGTTAAGAGTTGGATATAGAGGAGGTGATTGGAGAATTCAAGCCAATTTAGCATTTGTAGTGATCTACAATGATGTGTGCTAATTTTTGAGTTGGTGGCAAACTTGGCACTTTGTTCTAAAATTGTTCTATTCTGTATCTAATGGAGATCTGTAAGTTAGTCAGCATAGAGGTACTGTATAGAAGGGAGGGTAGAAGGAAAATTCTATATGTTTCATGTTTTTACTCATTGCTGTCTCTGTGCTTTAATTTTTGATATCTTGTCTTTATGTCTAATGCTTTTTTATTTTATTTAATTTTTATGTTTAATGCATTTTCTGTAGAGCGCTTTTGTACAGGAACAATAACAATCAGGTGTGATTAGAGTTTTTGTCCAGCAACTAACAGTGTATGGGACATGCCTGACCCCATAATTTCTCAAGGGGTTTGAGGTTAGCAAGGCTCCCTGCTTACTCACAGGAGGCACTACATAGTAGATTCTCTGGTTTCCATCAGGAAAATCCATCCCATGCATATGTGCCACTGGGCATGTTCACTCCCTCACCCCAGGATGCATATGCCAATCCTTCCCTGATTGTACCGTCAAACACCCAGGCCAATAAATGAACTCTGGTCACCTGTGCCATAGTCAGGGCTTTACCTCAATGCACAGTGGCATGGGCACACACGGTAACAATGCTGAAGCTAAAACTGAAAAACTCTGTTGAAATGTGATTAGAAATTTTAAAGGTAGTGCAAAAGTCATCAGAACAAGTGCAGGATTTGTGGGAAGGAAGAGTTCTTATGGTTGATGCTATAAAATAATAATATTTGAAGGTAATCTGTATTTATACCACTCAAGTAGAAAATAAATAGTATAGGAAGAAAGCAGATCCATGTTATAGTAAGTCTGCTTTGGGGGGGTGGCAAGAATTATGTTAATTGCAAATTTAAAAAATATATATATATTTAAAAATGACATATTTGTTGGTCAGAAAATTATATAAAAATTTGGCTATCTGAAGTAGCTTTAAAAACTGAAATCAGGTCACATTTCACTTGCATTAAGGGAGCTTGCATACATGATTTTTGTGAGTTACATAATACAAGATAAGGTAAGAAATTTAGTTAAGTAAATGTAGTTTCAGGCCCTCTTGACACTTTTCTGATCATTATTGTTAATAAGAGTGTGAGAAGAGTTAATACTTATTAACAATTAAATAATTAAATATTAAGTGATGAAAAGGTAATCAGGCTGTTTCCGATTTTTTCACAATCAGACTAAGTTTGATTAAGCTGGATAGTAGATGCCATTGAGGAGAGATATGTGAATGCTACTTTGAAGCTATAGGTGGAAGGAAAGGTAAGGATGAGTGTGAATATTATGTCTGGCAGTTTAGGGTCATCTTCTAGTCATTGCTTTGAGTCCCTCACCTTCTATTTGTAGACCTGTGTGGCTGACCAGACAGTGATCTCAAGTTGTCCCAAACAGGGAAACTTGTACTAAGTGGACTAAACCAGCTAAGACATATGAGTAGAGAGTTGTGCAAGTCAATTAACCAGGCATTTATCTAAGGTTAACGCCAAATACAGACACTTGAACTCAGTGGGTTAACAAGTTCACCAACAAATGAAAATGAGTGAATTAATTAATTCTTTATGGACAAGTCTGGTGTAAAGAGTTGTAACTGTGTTGCCTATGACCTACTGAGCTTCAAGAAGCACTATGTTAGTTACACACACACACACACACACACACACACACACACACACACACACACACACACACACACACACACACACACACACACACACACACACACACATTTAGGTATCTCATCTTAGTTGTCTTAAGGTACATTTTATGGAGAAGAATGTGTAATATGTTCTGAGGTATGTAAAGTGAAAAAGTATGTATGCAGATAATTAGATAATTTAAGGAATGGAAATGAGGGTTGTGATTAAAACACTAATATAGTAAGTGACAAAAAATTTGTTTTATTTACTTATTTTTTAATTTATATGATAAAATGAACATGAAGAATCTAAGGATGTAAAGAAGAAGTATTGTATAAAAAAGTAATGTTACTATTTAAGAGTACTTGATGACTAATAAGAAAGGAATTCAAAATACATTTATGTTCTGCATTGTAAAATATGATAGCTTACCTGCTTCAAAGGGGAATGTAAACTAGCTGATTTATTTAGGAAGTCTAAAAGTGAAAAATAATTCTAAATGCAGACAAGAAGAAAATCCTCTAATCTGGCGGAATATAAAATGAAAAGCTGAGTTAATGCAGCATCTGTCCTTTTTATTGTGGGGATATATTAGGTATAACATGGGAATGATTGAAATGTATTGACTGTGAGAATACTGGTCACGTTTAAGGTTTGGAGAGAATGAGGAGATGGGTATCTGTATGTCTTAAGCAGAGTATATGAGTGTCTGGATGTGCATGGATAATACATACATACAAACAAATATTTCAAGTAAGGGCATTAATGCCCTTCTAGCTTGCCAATATACCAAAACACTTGTTCCCATAATAAGTATTCAGGCTGTGCTTAAGCATATCTAAACTAGTACTTGTTTTAATGTAATTTGGTAGTCTGTTCCATGCATCAGCTACTCTGTCAGACAATCAACTAGTTCACTTCTCATTGCTATAGAATCTTCTACATAGGTTGTCTGATGATTCTCTAGTACTTCTTGTTAACCCCAAACATTCCCAGAGGTAGTTGTCACTAAATGCTCTATATACCTAAATAAGATCTCCTCTTGGATATCTGTAGGAGACACTGTACAAGTTCAGATATTTTAGCCTTTCATAATAACTTAAATTTTCACACCATGGATACCCTTGGTATATTTCCATTGTACTCCTTCCAGTTTACTCATGCTTGTTTTCTAATAGGGTTTCAATATTGTTATTCCATACTCAAGTTTGGGTCTAATGTAGCTAACAAACAATGACTTCATTATTTTTGATTTCCTAGACTTTATTAATCTTTTTATACAACCTATAGTTCTATAACTATCATTAACCAATTGGTTGCTATGATTAGAAAAACTCCTAGCTGAATCTACCCATATGCCCAGGTCCTTAAATTAGTCTACAATTTCAATCACTGTGTGCTGTATTGACTATTCACTTTCAGTTTATGCCTACCAATCTCATATGCTTAGTTTTTGATATATTTATCAGCATATTATTCTCCTGTCCCTAAATGGTCAATTTAGTCAAGTTATTTTGCAGACATGCCTTATCTGTAACACATGTAATCAGTTTAGCCAGTTTCAGGTCGTCTGCATATAGAGTGTAGAACACCTCAGATGAAAAAGTTAGGCCTGAAAGATACAATCTAAACAAGTAAGGGCCTAGGACAGAGCCCTGTGGGACACCCTGACTGTAACCAAGGATTTCAGTGCATCATCAGATTGAGCATAGTGACAATCTTATAATAGAAACTGCAAATGTAATCCAGGAATGTTTAAAGTGAGACAAGGTTTTGATGCAGGAGAAGTTGAAATTTAGGAATATATTCTGTAGGTACAAACTGTACATCATTCATGTAGCACTATGTATTTCTTTAGCTTGCATTTGTTATGATTTGTGAAGTTTATGTTTTATTGCATTTATTGTTTTTTTAATTAAATTCCAGTTGTATTTGCTATTTTACATTTCCTTCTGTAGGTAGAAAGTGCTGAGCACATTTCTACTTTGAAAATGTGTTTTGTTACTTTAATATAAGAAAAACATAAAGGTGATGGCATTTGTGAAATGCTTCTAACAGATAAGATCATTTTATTGATGGGCCGTGTAAATGATTCCAGAACTGCCACTTTGAGAACCTGTGGCTTAAGATGTTAGAGAAGATTACAAAGATGGCAATGACTGAAAATAAAGAGTGACTAGGTGCTAGAACACAGTAAAATGAAGCCGTTATGTTATAATTTACAACAATGATGGGTGCTTTGTTTGAAAGGAGGAATAAAGGTGACGTAAGCACATCCAGTGTTTCCAAAGTGTTAAAGAGTTTGCAGTGAAGATGAAGTAGTTTATCTAGATGGGCAGGGCTATGCGTTGAGAAAAGTACAGTTTTGTACCTACCATAAATGTATATGTTCGAGTGTATATACTGCTGCAGTCATCACACTTGGGTTATCCTGCCGTCAGGCGGTCCCGCAGTCGGCCGAATTCCAAAGTCTTGGTCCGACGTCAGTTGTCGTCGCTTCTTCCCTGACGTCAGTGCGACAGGGGGATAAAAGAGGCAGCTGACGCCATTTTCTTCAGTTTTTCTTGCCCCAGATGTCAGGTGCCCCCAGCTAGGAAGGCAATACAAATAACTATGCAAAAATGCCTTAGTAGATAAACAATAGTGATATCTGCATTGCTTACTGTACTTATTTCCTTGTTTCACTTGAAAGAAAGTTACTGTTTGTCGTTTTTGCATTTAGTTACTTGTAACACATTGCACTCAAGTTACCTGGCACTTGCTCACTAAAGCAATTATATAAGTCAGCACTAAAAATTAAAAGCACTACACCCTCACTCCCCACTGGCCCTTGTTTTCAATTAAGGATTTCCCAATATTATTCTAGCATGTCCAAAGGTCAGTTGTCAATCTCCTCTCCGGTCCAGCTGGTGAATCTGGGAATCTTGAGGCAATGTTATAACTGCCTCATGTACACAGACAACCCTCTCCTCCTCCCACATAACACAAATACTTGAGAGATGCAGCTATTTAGCCAAACTGGAGGCTGAGCTCTCTCAACTCAGGACTGGCAAGACCAGACAGGAGGAGAAGGCAACTACACACACCACAAAACCAGCCTCACATAATGCTACCACTCCACTGAATCAAACACATAAACACACAAAGACATACTCGGAGGCTCTGAGTAAAAATTTACCTAAACAGCAGAGGCCTCCAAAGCAGACACCCAAACAACTGCTACCTCAATACACCCCACAAGCAACACATAAACCACAAAAGCAGTGTGCAAATCAGTCACAGCAAATACAACACCAAACATACTTGTCATAGGTGACTCCATAGTCAGACACACTGACGTCCCACTCACCAGGCTGAACAAGGAGAGGGTCACAGAGAATCCGCCACATAACACAAGCACTGGTCACTCCATGGCAAGTACAAATATGACACAGTCATTGTCCATGCTGGTGTGAACGACACAAGACGCACTCTCCTGGACTCCATGAAAAGAGACGTAGTGGCGTTCTTTGATTATGTAGCGCAGGCAGGTATGACCCTAACCCTGAGCAGTATCCTTCCTTCACCAAGAATGATGCCACAATATAGAGACAAGATGATCAGCTTTAACAATTGGCTTAATGTCTGGTGTCATTCAAAGGGGATCCAGTGTCTGTCTGCCTGGGATGACATGCTGATGAGCCGCCTTTTCGCAAGGGACGGCTTGCACCTGTCACCCTGGGATTCGGATATTGGCTAAGGCTCTTGCCACCCCATAGTGCCTTTTTAGGCAAGGCTCAAATTCTAAACCTACCACCCTAGAAAACAAAAATGGGAAGAAACTGAGGGTAATGCTGCTCATTGCCAGAAGTCTAAATCTCAAAATGCACCCACTCGAGGCCCTTCTCAGTATGGAGAACATCGATGTCTGTGCTGTAACTGAAACCTGGTTCAAGGCTCCTGAGAGCACCCCGCACTATTAGGTTTTACCTCATATCATGCCCGGCCCCAAAACCCGGACCACACCACAAAAGGAGGGTGTATCCATATTCATAAAGGATACTCACACCTCCAGGTTGGCAACGCCACCACTTTTGGAAACCATCCAGGTGCAACTAACCATAGGCAAAACTGCTCTACAAATTGTAGCATGCTACAGGCCACCCTCTCAAACTCAGGAACCCCACACAGCCTTCCTGAAGACACTGGAGGGTATAAATGTATCTCCAAACACCATCATATTGGGTGACTTCAACTACCGAATATAGACTGGGAACATTACTCAAGCCCTAACTTTCTAGCCCAACGGTTCCTGGAGTTCATAAATTCAAATGCCATGGAACAGCTAGTCACTGTTCCCACGAGAGGAGAAAATATACTAGATCTCATTGTCACAAACATGGGGACAAAATGCTCCACACCAGAAGTATATCCCTCATTGGTGAGATCTGATCATAAACTAATCTCACTGGAAATCCACATCCCCCCACCCCAAGCAAAAGACCATAGTGAAGAACTTCTCTAAAGCAAACTTCACACTACTCAAGACTGGTGTGGTATCCTTCAAGGCCCCTGAGCCAGAGGAAACCACAACCCAAGCTGCGGAAGCCCTTACAAATGCCTTCTATGAACACCTCCAGGACTGCATGGATCAGGCAATCCCAAATAAAACCAAGACTCTTTCCACAAAGGGCAAACGTCCAGTCTGGTGGACCCCAGCCATTAACAAACTTTACAATAAGAGGAGAAAGCTATTACATGATAGAACAAAATCCATAAAAGGGAAGTCACCCTGATCATTATTAGTAAAAAATACGAGCACTCATAAAATCAACTAAGGCCAATTTTGAGAGAAAAATTGCCATGGATTCAAAGGACAATCATAAGGCCTTTTCAGCTATGTTAGGAACCTGGGTGGAAACTCCCAGATATGCTCAGAATTAGTCCAAAATGATACAAAAATCACTGAACCCACAGACATTGCCAACATACTGGCAGACAGGTTCAGTGCAAACTTCACCCTCTCCCCTAAAGGAGAGATAACTATCCCAGCCGAGTGTAGCCTCCTGGACATCTCAAATGCGCAGGTGAAAGCTGCTCTCTAAAGCTAAAACACAGCATCAATCGGACCGGATGGTGACGCCGGCTGTGTGCTACACGAGCTAAATGAGGAATTAAACCCGCACATAAGGCAGCTCTTTAATCTCAGCCTTACCACAGGATACGTGCCCAAGGAGTGGCGTACGGCAACTGTGGTCCCACTCCACAAAGGCGGTGCCTCTACGGACCCTGGTAATTACCGCCCCATAAGCTTAACAAGTCTAGTCTGCAAAGCTATGGAGAGGATCATAATGGAGCTCATAAACAAAGATATAGGGGACTTGCAGACATTGGACCCGACCCAGTTTGGCTTTGTCAAGGGAAGATCATGCCTTTTGAACTTGGTTGACTTCTTGAAACAGTCACCAAGGCCATTGATGAGGAAAGGCAGTCCATACAGCCTACCTTGACCTTGCAAGGCTTTCGACACAATACCCCACTTGGGTATTGTAGAAAACTTACCAGCTTAAATGTAAACCCATATGTCACAAGATGGGTCGCAAACTGGCTTAAGGACAGAACCCACAGGGTTAGAGTTGCTGGCGCTGTGTCAGACTCCAAGCCGGTCACAAGTGGTGTCCCACAGGGCTCGGTCCTTGGCCCCTATTGTTTGGCATCTACTTCTCAGAAGTACAGGCCAACATGGGAGGACTTTGGCTGACAAAGTTTGCAGACGACTGCAAACTGGGCGCCATAGTGGAAAGTGCATCGGACACGGATATCCTTCAGAAGGGACTCACGGAAACAGATAGCTGGTGCCAGAGCCATGGCCTGAAGTTAAACGCCAAAAATGTATAGTCATACCCTTCGGGAAAAACAAGGTAACCCCAAGCTACCATATAGGTGGCAATCCACTAAGCACAGAAGAGGTTATCAGGGACCTGGGGACCCAGGTTGACAGTAGCCTTTCTTTTGACACTCACATTGCTAAAGTGGTTAGAAAGACCTTCTACATTGCCCACCTGATCATGAAGGATTCACATCCAGATCTAGTGAGGTCATTGTTCCCTGTACTCTTCACTTATCAGACCAATGATCGAGTACAATGCCCCATTCGGGATGTATCTCACCCAACATCTGCAGCAATTGGAGAGACCCCAAAAGTTCCTCACCAAAAGGATAAAGGGACTCCAAAATCTGTCATATGCTGCCAGATTGAAGAAACTCCAGCTCTATTCAGTCGCATACTGTCTGCTCAGAGGTGACATGTGCCTGACATACAAGGCCATGTCCAACCCGGAATTAATGGACATGCTCCACCTCAAAAAATCCAAATCCACCAAAACCACTAGAGCAAGCGACTTAAACCTTAGCACGGATATAAATAGGACGTGCTGGAGGGATAGATTTATCACTCAGAGACTCCCTATGCTGTGGAATAAAATCCCGGTCCATGTGAGGCAGAGCACCTCGCTGACTCTGTTCAAGAGAAATCTAGACCTGTGGATGGGAGATCGTAGGTTTACCCCAGGAATCATCTCTGTGTCACTGCTGGACAGAGGCACAACAAACTAATGGGCACAGTATTTTTTCATATAAGGGGTGGCGTAAGCCACAATAATTTGGGCTAGGCTTATAAATGCCTTAGGGCAGATAGCCTAGTATAAACCTATGAACCTATGAACCTAATAGTACTAGCTGTTAGCAAATACACCATATAGACATGCATCCAATAGATTGATGTACATGGAGTTATAACTAACACCTTGGTATGTAGAGGGGATGGTGGGAGGGTAACCTGGACTGCAGCAGTATATACACTCGAACATCTACATTTATGGTAGGTACAAAACTGTACTATGTTCATCGTGTTATACTGCTGCAGTCATCACACTTGGGTTGAATCCCAAAGCTATGGATGGGTGGCTGGTACTAAACTGGGTTAGGTGAAGCTAGGATGCCCTGCAAAACTGCAGTGGCAAAACCAGCTCTGTTTTTTGAGTATAATGGAAGGTGGTAGTGCTTGGTAAAGGTGTGCACTGAACTCCAAGTAGCTGCCTCCAGAATGTCCTTGGTTGGAACCCCCCTGAGAAAGGCTGCTGAGGTTGCTGTAGCCCTGGTAGAATGGGACCTAATATTAACAGGCACTGCTTTCCCATGGTGCGAGTAGCAAAAGTGGATACAATGTGCTATCCATTTGGAGATGGTCTGTTTTGAAATAGCCTTTCCTTGTAAACCTGCAGCATAGGATACAAAGAGTTGGTCAGTTTTTCTGAAGGTCTTTGTCTTATCCAAATAGTAACGTAGCTGTCTGTGAATGTCCAAAGAGTGAAGGAGTCTTTCTCCTTTATTCTGGGGGTTTGGATAAAAGGTGGGTAAATGAATGGTCTGATTCAAAGCAACACTGGATACTACCTTTGGCATAAAGGTAGGGTTAGTTTGTAAAGAGACTTTGTCCTGATGGAAAATGATGAAAGGTTCCACTGCCATAAGTGCCTGTAGTTCTGAGACCCTGCGTGCTGAGGTGATAGCCAGCAACAGAGCTATTTTCCATGACAAGTATTGTAGTTCTGCTGAGAAGGCTGGTTCGAAAGGAGGCAGTGTTAATTTTTCTAAAATGAAGTTGAGGTCCCAAGCTGACGTTGGGGGTTTTCTGAGGGGTCTTATATTCTTAGCCCCTCTGAGAAACTGCCTTAGTAAAGGGTGTGAGAATATGGGAGGATCCGTATTATATTGAGCTGAAATGGCTGAAGCATGGATCTTAATGGATGAGAAAGAAAGTCCTTTGTGTAGCATCTCAGTTTGGTATTGCAGTATTTGAGGAATGTTTGGTATCCCAGGATTTTGGCCTTTAGCCTGGTTCCATGCACAAAATCTTTTCCATTTGTCTGAGTAAGTTTTTCTGGTGCTGGGCCTCCTGGCCTCCAAAATGACATTCAGGACGTCCTTTGAGAGAAGTGTTGATTGATAATTCAAGGTATTCTCCATGCAGCTAAATTTAAAGTCCTGAGCTGACTGTGAAGGATCTGAGAGTTTTGCTGAGTCAACAGAAGTGGGAATTGAGGTAAGATCCATGGAGGGCTGTGAGTCAAGGTCCTTAGTAATGGGTACCAGTGCTGACGTGGCCAGTCCGGAGCAATGAGGATCATTTGTGGTCTCCCTGATCTGACTTTCAGTAATACCTTGGTCTAGAGAGGTAGTGGTGGGAAGGCATAGACTGTTAATGCTGTCCAACTGAATGATAGGGCGTCCACTTTCCAGGCTAGGGAATGATAAGTCCTTGTGCAAAATTTTTGTAGTTGGCAATTGTTGGGGGAGGCAAATAGATCTATGTCTGGGTGGCCCCACCTTTGAGTTATCATTGAAAATACTTGTGGGTGTAGTCTCCACTCGTGAGGATCTGCCAAATTTCTGCTTAATTCGTCTGCCAATATGTTTTCCTTTCCTGGCAGGAACTGTGCTTGCAGTTGTACTTGGTAAGTCAATGCTGTGTTCCACAAGGTAATTGCCTGTCAGCATAAAGGGTAGGAGTGTGTTCCTCCCTGTTTGTTTATGTACCACATAACTGTGGTGTTGTCTGTCCTTATTAGTAGTTGTCCTGGATGCAAGAGGTCCTTGAAGGCTGTCAATGCAATTTGCACAGTTAGCATCTCCTTTTGGTTGATGTGTAGATGCATTTGTTTTGCAGATCATTTGCCCTGTATGCACTGTCCTGCCATGTGTGCTCCCCAGGCATAGTCTGAAGAATCTGTTGTCATAGTTTGGTTTGCTGGAGGTAAGACAAAAGGAAGACCCTTGTTTATTTGACATGCTTGAGCCCACCATAGGAACTCTTTTTGAAGGCAGGGAATGAGAGGTATACTTGTTTCGAGGCTGTGCCTGTGTTGAGTCCATACACTTTTCAGGTACCATTGTAATTTCCTCATATGCAGCTTTGCATGTGGAATTAGTTGAATGCAGGATGCCATGAACCCCAATGCCTGCAGGATTTTCCTTGCAGTGAGCTGGGTAAAAGTTGCCATCTTTTGGAAGTATTGAGTCAGTTGTTTTTGTTTGTCTGGCATGAGATAAGCCATCTGGGCCATTGTATTTAAGCTGGCACCCAGGAATATTATGTCTTGTGAGGGTATTAGCTTTGACTTCTTTTTGTTTACTGTGTACCCTAGGCAACTTAGCAGCTTTGTTACAAATGCCAGATGCTGTAATAGAATGGCCTTGCTGTCCACTTGGATTAGGCAGTCGTCCAGATATGGATAAATTTGTATTCCTCATTGTCTGCAGTATGCAATCACTGATGCCAGGCATTTCATAAATACTCTGGGCACAGTAGATAAGCCAAAGGGCAATGCAGAGAATTGATAATGTGTTGTACCTGCCAAAAATCTGAGGTATCTTCTGCAATCTTGTCTGATAGGGACATACAGGTATGCCTCTTTGAGGTCCAACATTACCAGCCAAGACTCCTTGCCCAGCATGGGAAGAAGCTGCTGTAGTGTGAGCATTTTGAATTTGGGTACCTCTAGGTATGTGTTTAGAATTGAGAGGTCTAAAATAGGTCTCCAGGCTTTGTCCTTTCTTGGTACTAGAAATAGTCTTGAGTAAAAACCTTGACCTTGCTCCTTTGTAGGTACCTTTTGAATTGCTTTCATATCCATGAGAGCTGAAATTTGCGTTTGTGCCTCTGCCCATTGGTTTGGAGGCAGATTTGGCATGCCTCTCAACCGTGGTAAAGTGTGAAAATGAAATCTGTAACCTCGGGTAATAATATCCAGAACCCATTTGTCCTTTGTTATGATGTGCCAATTTTGTGGAAATAGAACCAATTTTCCTCCCAAAGGTGCTGCCAGGGCAATTTTGCTTGGCAGGCAAAGAGGGAAGTCATTGTGTTTGTTTCCTGAAGGGTTGAGATCTTTTGTCTCCACCTCTTTGAGTTGTTGTATGCCATTGTCTAGGCCTGAAAGAACCTTGTGGCTGGCCTCTGCCCCTTGGGCATCTGCAGGAAAGGACCAGTTTTTTGATGGCCAGTTTCTGCTGAAACGAGGAGGTTGTACCTGTAAAAAATCTTTAACTGTCTGCATAGATTTTGCCTTTTCTTCCATTTTCTTTAAAACTTCCTCTGCTTTGACACCAAATAACACATCTTTCTGCAATGGAGCATCCAATAACTTTGCTTTGACATGTTCTGGTAAGGCTTGCTCTTTTAGCCAAGCATGTCTACATATTACAGATCCTGTGACAGCTGCTCTACATGAGGCTTCCAATGAATCAAAACCACACTGTAAGGTATGCTTTCCCACCTGTTCTGCTGCATGCAGCAAATCCTGCATCTCTTTGAAATCAGGTTGATCTGTCTGAGGGATCATTTTCTGCTTTAACTGTGTAATCAAGTACTGCTGGTATTTTAGCATGTGGAATTGGCAGTTTAAGGCCCTCATGGCCAAAGTGGCAGATGTATACACTTTCTTCCCCCATCTTTCTAATGCTCTGGAATCTCTTTCAGAAGGGAATGGATTCTTAGCAGTAGAGACCTTAACCCCCCCCTTTGGGACCCTGGGAAATGGTTTCGGGGTCTGCAACAGGGCTTTTATATAGAAACTTATGAGAATCAGGAACTCAGTAGTATCTGTCTGGTTTAGCTGGTGCAGGAGGTAAGGAATCTGGGTTTAGACTAGATTTGGTGTAAACATCATCCAAAATGTCTAAAACTGGAGAAATTGCAAGGCATCTATGCTGTGGGAGAAGAAGAAACTCACAGAGTCTTTTCTTAGAGTCAGAGTAATCTTGGCCTTCCCAGTGGAAGTGTTCCCTCATGGTGTGTAAAGTTTACCCAAAAGAGTAGTCTTCAGGGGGGGAGACAGAAGGAATGGACTCTTCAGCATCTGAGTCTTCATAAGGAGGGAAGGAATAATCCTGGTCCTCAGAGTTAGCTGAGGAAATGGATGCTTGGTCAGAGGAAGGATAATCTTCCTCCAGTCTAGGCCTTTTGTCAGGAGGGGGTTGTGAACCCCTGATAAGGGTAATTAAATCCTCAGCCATCTTAACCATCTGTTTTTTAGGCATAGGGGCCTGTGGGGGTGTCTGTGGACCCGGTTTCCTAACTTTTAAGGGGGCTTTAAGTTTAGCATAAGACTTAATGGAGATAGTTGTCGGTTTGAAGACACCTTCAGAAACCGAAGGCCTGTCCAAAATCTCCGGATCACCGTGAGGGTTGGCGTCCGAGGGGTGAGAAGGAACCGGCTCCTGAGGCCCAACTGATTCAGTCTGGGAGGCCGTCAGAATTTCTAACTCAGTGGTAGTCAGGGGCTGCATAGGCGCCTCGCTGAAAACCGGAGAACCGTTGGCAGGCCTTGCTGAGTCCTCGGTATCTGGTCTTGGCCTTGGTTGCTTGTCTTTATCCTTGCATTTTTTAATCATTGCTGATGTCGGTTGCTCCGATGACATGCTATAGTTAAATTTTCTGCCAAAATAATGTCGGGCGAAATCTGCCCGACGCTTGATTGTACGTTTGTTGTACCTAGCACAAAACCGACAACCAGAGATGTCATGGTCTGGGCCTAGGCAAGGAATACAATAAGAATGAAAATCCTTATGAGGTATTTGCTTCCCACAAGAAATGCAATTATTAACTTTGTCTGACATCGGTCTGAGACAAGAAATGTTTCCCCAACGGGGTACTTAGCTTTAGAGAAGACTTCGGGCTGAAATTCGATTCGAAAATCTCAGGAGCTAGCCGACCGGCACTTGCGAACTGCTTCTGCTTCGGGCACCGCGTGGCAAGAAAGACTGAAGAAAATGGCGTCGGCTGCCTCTTTTATCCCCCTGTTGCACTGACGTCAGGGAAGAAGCGAAGACAACCGACGCCGGACCAAGACTTTGGAATTCGGCCGACTGCGGGACTGCCTGATGGCAGGATAACCCAAGTGTGATGACTGCAGCAGTATAACATGATGAACATCACCTTTTGCAAGAGTTGTTTTAGTAAAAGGATAGATAAGCTGGTGTGCTTCAGAAAAATATTGCTGATGTTTGGTAAATGGAAATATATGACCTGTACCAGACAGATACTTAATCCGGAAGAAACTTTTTGAGCCAGTTAATATTGCTAAGTATGGACAGTGAAAATTTAAAGCAGAAATGGTTGGCAGTTGAGAGACTAATACAGAAAGTGATTGTTTCTAAAAGAACAATAATAGAATATGCTAAAGATATTTGCATGATTAATTTAACAGAAGACTGCAATTTTCATAAACAGTATTATTCTGGAGTTAGACATTTCAAAGGTGTTCTAAACAAAAGATGCAATGCTGATGCAATTAAGCAGTCAGGGTATTAAAGACAAAATTGTTTTATGGAATGAAAATTGAGACAATGATGTTTTGTTGCAGTATTTTTTGGCAAAAGACTAATTCATTTGCCAAATCTTTTTTTCTGCCAGTTTGTACTTGTGTATTAGGATATGTTGGCTATCCACTATATTAAGCAACACCAACAACATTATGTGACCAAAAAGTGAAGAGAAACGAATCACTGAAAAATCATTTTCTTTTATATAAAATAATCATACACAGAGTATAGCATATCAAATAAATAACAGTTAAAACACATGATTAACACACACAAATCAGGAAACAGTCATTTTGGGGTAAACTTATTCAAGTCTTTCATCGGCTAGTAAATAATTCTAGAAAATCATTTGATATTTATGTGTTGGGAGTTATTTTTTTTTAAAACAGAATTTTAGTTCATTTAATACTCAGTTCACTTTTTGGTCATGTAAAGCTTTTGGTGCTGCTTAGCTAATAGTTTTATCTGTGACTAAAAAAAAACACTATATCATTGTAGTCATGTATTTCAGGTCATAATCTGAAATGTCAAATATGTTTTGATGTGGATATTGTGTAGAAGTAGAACATTCAACAAGCTGATGTGAAAAGTGTGATGTGTGAAAAAGTGTGATATTTTTCAAATAACTGTTGTAGAAACATATCTATGACTTACAGAAAAATAACTGAAGGCAGTTTGTAAACATTACAATAAAAAGAAATGGGAAAGTAGGAAAAGTAGGAGATGAGAAGATTAGAGTATTGTTAAACAGTAAAACAATAAAAATAAAATAAATAAAAAACACATTCTGCTAAAACAAAACCACTATAATAAACCTCCAGCTAGATTCAGAAAACAAATTGTCTGTCAGCTTTAGCCAAATGCAAATAGTGCACTAATCACTTACAATATGTGGTGACATACATCCAAACCAGAGCCTTCAATAACTAATAGCAGTCAAAAGTCCATCTATACAAACTCAACCCATAACATACATTAAAGTAATCATCCAACTAATGTATCCAGTGCCTCTCTAAAATACTACAAAAAACCCTACCAAAGCAGCAGTCCTTAAGATACATATAATATAAATAAAACTATAGAGTAAACACAGACAAACAATGCAGTAAAAATTGTAAGAAAAACCCAGTCAAGTACAATTTGTGCTGTGTAATACCTTAAACCACCTGTAATGGAGGCCTAAAGGATATATGCAAATGGCCCTTAAAGAACATCAAATATTTTAACTACATGGTTTCTGAATGTCCATGACTTTTTACAATGTTAGAATGTTTTTTTATTGAAATTGACTTTGTGACTCTGTCCCTCTGTGGTTCTGTCACTCTCTTGAAAGACAGCGGAAAATACACTGAGCTTCTTGTCGGTGAGGGATACACCCACAAAGACATGATAGAACCACAGAGGGACAGAGCAGGGTACACTGTACTACAAATGACCTTAAACACACACACATAATCTCGCATCTCCCTACTTCATTTCCTTCACACACACACACACACACACACACACACACACACACACACACACACACACACACACAGACTCACGCTTCTCCCTACATCATTTCCACACACACACACACACACACACACACACACACACACACACACACACACACACACACTCGGAGCTCTTGTGCCAGTCGTATAGAAAATAAAATACATTGAGAAAACAGAACAATAACACTTTAATGTAAATAGCAAGTACAGCTACTAAAAGTTGAATAAAACCATATGTTGTATAGGCAGCAATTCTCATGAACACTTAAACAAAAATAGCAAGTACATCTACTTTACAAGCTGAACAAAAACATACATTGTTTACAAGCTGAATGAAACCATACATTGTATATGCTATTGCCCCCAACCTCTACAAACTGGAAAAAGGAACAGATAGGTAATAGCTATTCTCCACATGCCAGGGAGAAACAATGATTCTAAGCATCACAACTAGATTATGCATTCCCCAATGCAACAGTATGTCCATGAATGAAAACAAAAAAGTACAGTCTGCCTGTCCTCAGTGGTCAACATGGTCTGCCACCCTTCTCACCTCTCCACCTCTTTTCCCCTGGCCTCTCCTCTGAAATCAACAGTTAGTGAAATGGTAACAGCAAATGTCCTATGTTAAGTGGCAAGCTCTGCACTCAATGCAGAGCAACTAATCCACACCTTCACATCAATAAATGATCCCAAAATCCAAATTATAATTCAAACATTATCTTTACACCCTGCAGCATGTTAGTACCTTTAGTGCACAGTATTGTTAGGCATAGCTAACAGTTGCACGCATGTACATCATTTACTGCTTCTCTCGGAATTTGTAGTTCTTAATATTTTTTGAAAACCTTTTCCAAACAAATTTGCAAAACCAATTTACACAATGACTCCCATCCTGATCAGAGCTACTATTCTGTGCGTGGGACTACAGACTTAGAACAAAGTGGAGGTTGCACCACTCACTATGGAAAATATTCTATCACGTTGATTTAGTCATCTGTATAATGGATCATAATGATGGAACTGCAGTCCTACAAAACTACTGTCATTGTCATAAGCATGCATTTAACTCAGAACTCTTGAAGACATCAACATTTTTAAAAGTGGATCAGTGTATCACTGATTTGCTGAAAGTCCCAGACAGCTCTCAGTTAATTAATGCCTGAAACTGTTAGTCTCTAGATTGTGCAATGTGCATTTTCTGTCAACTCTTTGACAGTTACAATGAACAGGTAATCAGAAATTTACCTCTGGTATGGTGCCTCTTTTACCCTCTATATAAATCAAATGTGTAGGTCACATTTGCATTGCATAGCTAGGCTTATAAGGGTCATAGTGGTCTTTAGCCTAATATACACCCATGAACCCGGTCTATATTAGAAGCCCGAAGAAACGTTTGAGCGAATCTGAAAAGAGCGACACATATTGCGTGAACTACGGAAATGGTGAACATCCAAAACCACGAAAATCGAAATGTCGATTTGTCATGGTTGGCCCATCTGCGGTATAGCTCCGTAAGGTAAGTGTGCGATAGTTACGGACCTTAGGGTTAGGGTGCGGGTTAAGGTAAGTGCATAGATAGGTAATGTATGTAAGGTTTAGTGTAGGGTTAGAAGTAGGGTTTTGTTAAGTGTATGTGTGTGGATTATTTGTTTTGTTTGGGTATATCTCCGTAAGATAAGTGTGCGATAGTTACGGACCTTAGGGTTAGGGTGCGGGTTAAGGTAAGTGCATGGATAGCAATGTATGTAAGGTTTAGTGTAGGGTTAGAAGTAAGGTTTGGTTAGTGTATGTATGTATGTGGTTTATTTATTATGTTTGGGTAGGTAGTATGTAGTAGGCGGTGAGGCTGGCTGACTATGACGATTCGAGATTTTAAATTTTGCGGTTAAGGGGTTTCAGGGTATTTGCAGTTCAAGCTATACGTGTCACTGGTGTAATATTCACTCAAAAGGGCTTTCGAATTTATAATATAGACTCCCATGAACCTATGAAACATTCTTACACACGTACTCTCCCACACATCCCTACATCATTTCCTACACACACTCACTGAGTCCCAAAAACAGAGCAATACAAGGCTGCTTCTAATCAGGGACACTTTTAAAACATTATTTAGTTGAAAAAATGACAGAAGAAGTAAATCTGAATTAATATACATTTTCTAAAATAAAAGAAAGTTGTTCTGTGGTTCTGTCATGTTCCTCGCAAGACAGCAGGAAAAATGCAAAGCTTCTTGTCAGCATTTTTCCACTGGCTAATTGTCCTCTTACTATGTTTATTGAGGAAAGTGACTCACAGAGGGACACATATTTTACTTAAAAACTGGATCATTTGCATATATCCCATGTGCCTCTAATACAAGGGGTTTGGGAGGTCAATCAGTGGAAGTTCTAGCTTTGCTGGAGTTTTCATTTTGTTTTTACTGATTGGTTTTTCAGTGACCTTGTTAGTTATTGTTAAAAATTAAAATGGAATAAAATAAAAATATAAAAAAAGATTTTTAAAATAACGAATGATTTTTATTTAGTCGCTTTAAAAAGTAAAAAATATGGAAAAATAGTGAAAATAAAAGAAATACAGACAAGCTAATTTCAGAAAAGCATTTTAGGTTGATTTTGCTGATTCCTCCTACTTCTTCTGCTGCCTCAGTAACAAAATCAGCAAAAAGAAACTTGAATGCTTTTCTGAAATCAGCTTGTATGTGTTTTTTCTTTGTAAAGTTTTCACTCTTCTTCCTTATTTTTTACTTTTTAGAGAGACTGAATAAAAAGCATTCTTTATTAAAAATCATTTTTATAGGGTGGCCACGGTGGTGCAGTGTTTAGCATTGCCACCTCACAGCAAGAGGTTCTCCGGTTCAATCCTTGGCTGGGGTGCCTTCTGTGTGGAGTCTGCATGTCCTCCCTGTGGTCACATAGGTTTCCTCTGGGTGCTCCGGTTTCCTTCCTCATCCCAAAGACATGCTGTAGGTGGATTGGATACTCTAAATTGGCCCTAGGCGTGAGTGCATGCATGTGTGTGCCTTCTGTGGAAGTTTGAGTGCCGGGCTGGCAACTAGGCACTGTAAAAACTCCACTGCCAATCATGAGTGGACAGGTGAAAAGCTGAAAGAAGAAGATTAAAAATAATTTTTATAGTTTTATTTCTTTACTTTTTAGAGTGAATGAATAAAAAGCATTCTTTATTAAAAATCTTTTTAATATTTTTATTTTCTAAGTCTTTATGATTACATTCAGGCCAATAAAGCCAACCCTCACTAGCTGTAGACATGCACATTTCTCCCTTTTTATTGACCTTATCAGCACATCATGAGTGGATAGTTTTAACGATACCTGAGAACTATAGGGTCTTTATTCCCACATGATACCTAAGGGGCCGCAAAAGCCAACACATTCCAGCTAGGCTTATAAATGCCTTCGGGCAGATAGCCTAGTACCTACCTATGATCCTATGAACCTATACCCATAAAGATTAAAGTTCCTACAAAATATCCCAACTGACATTCAAATCAAAGGGTAGAAATGTCACACAGACCACCCATTCAGTAAAGCTGCAAGAGAACCCCAGACAAATCAGTACATGCAGGATCTGCAATAAATTTAGTGAACTTCACATCTGGATTCAAACCCTCAATCCCCACATACTTGTATTCACTGAAAACATGATTAACATCCTGCATCAGAGACAAAGACATACTCTCAACAAGATATAACATAATAAGAAATGACCAAACCAGTACATGTGCTAGAAGGGTAGCTGTCATGTTCCTTAACACCTTAGAAATAGCAATATACCCCAAATGACCCCCCAAAATTGACTCAAGAACTAATAGTAAAATTATATATATATATATATATATATATATATATATATATATATATATATATATATATATATATATATATATATATATATATATATATATCAATATGTATAATAGATGCATGCATTACTCCACATATAAAGAATATTAATGTCACCGAAAATATACTTAACCAGATAACTAGCAATATAAAACAGGAAGCCCTTCTTCTCATTAACCTCAACATAGACTGGTCTGATCAAGACACTAGTACATTCCAGTTAGACATCAATCTATTTGATCTAAGCTAATTAAATGCCTAACAAGATATGATAAAACCAATGACAAAGCTAGCAAATGGACTGCTTATTAGCCACTAATCCTGAAAAAATAAAACCGTCTGGTATATTCCTTGATATACTTAGCAACCATAATCCAACTTATATAATCAGAGACTTCATAAAAATCACCAAAGTCCAGCACCTAAGCTCTGTAAGAAACATTGGCAAATTCATCAAAAGCACTTTCAATCAGCCCCTGAAACTTTGCAACTGGACCCCACTAAAAACAATCCCTATAGATGATTCTGCTCATACCACTTTTCTGCAAATTTTAAACCAACAGGCACCCCTGATGATAACTGCACTGTGGCTTACATGAACAAAAACAAAAAAAAACAACAATTAATGAAATTAGGGATAATACTTGCATTTTGGGGGGGGGGTTGCTTAAGAAAACCCATTTATGGAATATTGCAAATAGGTTTCTTGCCATAAAGAGCTATACAGAATCTTTCAGGGAAAGTAGAGCAAGAACAGAGAAGGAATTTTAACAAGGTAGAAAGATAATTTTTTATGGGTTGAGGAAATCCATAATTTATTAAACAACTTTATAAATGTCATTGTGGAATGGGATTGTTAATTACAGGTACATGTCTGGAATTATGATTGTTCTTGTAAGAATGATAAGGATAGTATAGCTATAAAGATTTTGTTTGCCACTGTGGCAGCAGTTCTATAAAAGGATTAAGCTTATGAACTGCAAACTAGCTACCTTCTGTAGTTCAAGGCATGATTCCCTCACACTCTGCCTACTGTGTGACTCTGAGAGGGTCACATAACTAGGCAGTGATTACATGTCACTCCTGAAAAGGTTAACACAAATACATACATAATTAATAAGGATATAGGGTATATAGGAAGGAATAGGAGGAAATTATATGTGTAGTTAACAGAGTCCCTTCATGAAACAATGAAGGTAGGCCAACAGCAGGGAGCACCTAGAGAAAACTAAAAGAAAATGAGGAAAATTATATTTTAGAGGGAAATAACTAGTGACAAGAAGATGAAGGAAGCCACACATTTTGTGTTGCAGAAGACCAGGAAGGAAGGTTTAGGGATGGATATGTTAAAACATTTAGAATAATGGTGACTGGTAAAGAAAAGTTCTTTTAAATGTCAGGGAAGTTACTTTTTATTGAAACAGTAGAAAGGACTGGATGGGAGCTGTATGATGAAAAAACAATATCAGGAAGAACACTTATAGTCAAAGAACTGTAGAAGAAAAATTGCTGGTGGTAAGAAATATAAAGAAGAAAGGCAGTTAAACTGAGCTGTGTTTTTATAGTATAACGTTTGGCATTGGAAACTGATGTGGGAGGAGTTTAATGCATGTCATAAGAAAAGAAAGGACTGGGAAGGTATATATAAAAAACTGATTAAACCTATTTGGAAATACCTAAATACCTACTACAATTGATTTAATAAAGTAGATATGTCTGTTTTTCAGGCAGCACATACTATAAAATATATGCAAATGTTGCAGTTATGAGAGATTTAGATATCTGAGATGTGGATATAGGTAGGCATTGGTTGAAATGGGAAAGATAAGGATAACAGAAACAATTTAAGTTGTAAAACAAACTTTATTTATATAATTGGAGAGACAAAAGTGAAGAAAGAAAGAAATTAAGACAGGAAGGCCTGGTTTTGAGTGTTGCTGAAAGTTATTTTAGAATTAACACAGGTTCATAAGTAAGTAACAGGCAATCAGTCTGTAGATTGTTACAGACCTAGTCAGGACCCCATATTCAGTAGTTCCCTTCAGCCTCATGGAGGGCAATACAAGCCACTGGAGTATAATTAAGGCTACCCATCCAATCATCTACGTGTACCTTGAAAATAGCAAGGGTGCTACTGTACATGACATATAGTGGACCTTGTTCCAGATGTGGGGGATATGCTGGGATATGAATTTATAATGCCAGTGTGTCTTACTCATCTCTTTTTGAAGGTTTAGTTCCTTTAACCCAATATTAGAGGAACCATTTGATTTGTGAAGAAATATAAGGTGAATGATGGTTAGATCTTTATTGCTTATAAGGCCAGACACAGATCACCATGTAGGAATTTATACAAAACCAAGTATGAAGAGAGAACAGTCTGTTCTCTGAGCTGCAAATGCATCAAGTGAAATACATGAAGTGTCTAACTAATGAGTTATTATTTTTATAATGACAAGACTTAGCATATAACTTATTATTGGGAAACCCAATACCACCTTCATCCCAACTTTTTGTATGCCAGTCAAAAGATATCCTTGGCTTATTAGGATGCCATTAAAACTTGAGAAGAATAGTTTTTTAGAATCTTTTTAGAAGGAAGTATAATTAATGGCTGTACATAACATAAGATTTTTGATAAAATTATCATTTTAATCAACATAAGCTGATCTTCCAGTGAGAAAAATAATTTATTCCAGTTAGTGGTTAAATTAGTAATTATATCAATTACATTTTTATAATTTATCAATATTGAGTCTTTACTATTGATCTTAATAATGATCCCCAAATATTTAATCAATGAATTTTCCCATTTAAAATGTTTATAACTTTTTTAAAAATGTATTTATTTTATTAATAAGCACAGTTCTTGTTTTACAAAGATCAAACTTCAAACTTGAAATATTTTCAAAATAATCAATAGAATTAACTATATGTTCAAGTGAAATTTCAGTACCACCACTTGTTAATAGAATTTCATCAGCAAATAAATGAATTTTAGATGTATAAGTTCCATCTGTAGTAAAACAGTTTATATTATTATTGGATCTTATGTAATTAGCAAATGGCTCTATAACTAGTGCAAATAACAAAGGGGAATAAAGGACATCCTTGTTTTGTGCCTTTTAATATTTCAAATGACTAAGACATAAAAGCGCATATTTTAACAAATGATAATCAATTGTCATACAGTTTTTTTAATTAAACTTATAAGTTCTAGGGAGAAACTATATTCTTTGAGCACTCTAAATAAGTAAGGCCTGTTCACTGAATCAATACCTTTATCCAAATCTAAGCTTACTATAGAAAGTACTTTTTATTTTTATTAGCCATATCAGTTAATGTAAAGAGTCTAATAATATTGTCTTGAACAATCCTATTTAAAATAAAACCTGTCTGACCATCATTTATTATATTTAGTAATGTAATATTTCACTTTTTCACTAATATAGACATACATATCTTATAATCTATATCTGAAAGTGAAATGAAGTGAAAGGAGGAAAATATAATATGATCTTTATCTGGTTTTAAAATAGGTGTATCAAGAGAATATGTCCAAGAAAGGGGAATATTTGAAGTAGTCTTAACTTCTTCAAAAGTTTTTAACAATACTTTTAAAATATTATCAGGCATTAACTTATATAACTCAGGTATTATACCATCTACCATGTTCAATCTTTGCCTCACCTCAGGCTTTGTACCCACTGAATGGCGCACCGTGATGGTTATCCCACTCCACAAAGGGGGAGCCACGACGGACCCTGGGAACTACCGCCCCATTAGCCTGACGAGCCTGGTCTGCAAGGCCATGGAACGTATCATTGTGGAACTCATAAACAAAGATATTGGTAATCTCCAAACTCTGGACCCTACCCAGTTTGGATTTGTAAAAGGCAGATCATGTCTCCTAAACCTGATTGACTTCTTTGAAGCAGTCACCAAAGCCATAGATGAGGGTAAAATGGTTCACACAGCTTATCTACATCTTGCCAAGGCTTTTGACACCATCCCCCACTCTGGAATTATAGATAAGCTCACTAAACTAGGTATAAATACCTATGTCACAAGATGGGTTGCCAACTGGCTCATGGACAGAACCCACACTGAGAAAGTAGCGGATTCCAAATCTGATATCAGACCAGTGACAAGTGGAGTACCACAGGGTTCAGTCCTGGGTCCTCTCCTGTTTGGTATCTACTTCTCTGAAGTGCAGGCCAACACAGAAGGTCTTTGGCTAACAAAGTTTGTAGATGACTGCAAACTAGGAGCCATAATCGAAACTCCTAACGATGTGGACAAACTACAAAAGGGCCTCACTGAGACAGATACCTGGTGTCAAAGCCATGGCCTGAAGCTTAATGCCAAAAAGTGTATTGTCATCCCCTTTGGTAAAAACTCTGTACCCATGAACTACCACATAGCTGGTAGTCTACTTACGAAAATGTGATGAGACCTTGGGACACAGGTGGACAGTAGTCTCTCCTTTGATAATCACATCACAACAGTGGTCAGGAAATCCTTCTACGTGGCTCATCTCATCACAAAAGGATTCTCATCCAGAAAAAAAGAGGTCATTGTTCCCCTCTACTCATCACTCATTAGACCCATTATAGAGTACAATGCCCCTTTTGGTATGTACCTCACAAGACATCTACAACAACTGGAAAGACCACAGAAATACCTCACAAAGAGGATTACTGGCCTCAAACAGATGCCCTATGCAGACCATCTCAAACAACTACAGCTTTACTCCATCACATATCGCCTACTCAGGGGTGATCTCTGCCTAACATACAAAGCTATGTCAAACCCAGAGCTGTTGGACATGCTCCACTTAAAGAAATCCCAATCCCTCTGAGCTACATGCTCTAGGGACCTAAACCTTGTCACCACAATAAACAGAACATGCTGGAGGGATAGATTTCTGTCCCAGAGACTTCCCATACTCTGGAACAGACTACCTATCTATGTCAAACAGAGCTCCTCATTAGCACTCTTCAAGAAAAATCTTGATGATTGGATGGGAAATGGGAAATTCACCCCAGGGATCACTTCTGTGGCTCTGCCTGACAGGGGCACAGGAAAATAAATTTCTTGGGTGGTGAAAGCCAGGTTACATTTTTTGGCTAGGCTTGTATGGGCCCTAGGGCCAATAGCCTAGTACCTACCTATGAACCTATGAATCTAGACCTGGAGCTATATTAGTTAAGATTTTTAATTAGATCTTGTAATTCTTTAAAAGAAAATGATTTGTCAGTTCTACTTTTCTGTTCTTAACTTATACTGTATTTTTTCCTTTAAGAAACTATCTGTTAAACTATTATCTAACATTGTCCTATTTTTATTAATTTTTTGTAGTAGTTTCTGAAACATGCTAATATAGCTTTTAGATCTATTACCTTTATATTTTTATTTCTCATTTTATAAGAGATCTCTTTAATATAATTAATATTATTTATATGTTTGACATAATGGCTAATCTATGTAAACATTTAGGGTTTATTGAATAAGACTGTAAGTTTAATTTTCCAAATTAAGTGAAATTTTATGATGATGTATTTCTAGATATTTCTGATTCAGATTTTTCAACTCAAGATCATCATATTTATCATTAGGTTTTATATTTAATTTTAATTTGTGTGTGTTTGATTACAGAACATTTAACTCCTTATCCCATTCCTTTATTTTACATAAATACCAGTTCTTAATTCTACTATATAAATAAACTTTTAATGTATCCTATAAAATAGCTTCTGTAATCTCACCATTATTATTAAAATCAATACATTGGTTTAATTAATTTAAAAACAATTCACTAAACCTTTTATTTTAATTATATATGCATGAAGTCTTTGGAATAGTATTAAATTATTAGGAATTAATGTTATGGTAAAAGTAACAGCATTGTGATCAGACAAAGGACATGAAACTATTAATACCTTCTCTGTTTTAGAATATAAAGGATTAGATGTAAAAAGCTGTATCAATATTAGTTTGTGTATTAAAGCTAAAGGAATAATGAGTATAGTTAAGAGAACTTGCTAACCTTAAATCAAAGATCTCTGTTATATTCACTGAATTTATAAAATGAGTTAAATGTTTAGCTACTGGAAATAGCCTACATTTGTTATCATTAATGGTATCCTTATTTGATAATATACAATTAAAGTCTTCAACTATCAACATTTCTCCTTTTGCATATAGTGTTATAATATCTAAATAATTCTTAGCATCTTTAGCTCCTATTCCAGGAATCCAATAGATATTTAAAAAAGTGTAATATTTTATGTTTATTTCTACTACCACCAATCCCAGCATACAATTCTTATCAGAATAGATATCAACAATTGTAGGTATAGCAAATGATTTTTTTCCAAAGAATAAGAAAACATCTTCTTTTTGATCTAAAATGGGATTGCTCTAAGATTGAATAATCCTTCAATAACAGTCTATCTAGGTCCTTAGTCAATAAATGTGTTTCCTGTAGAAACATATTTCTGCTTTATGTAACTAAGTATTTAATTAAACTATCCCTCTTTAATGGGTTAGTTAGACCATTTATATTTAATGAAACATGTTTGTAGACTGGCATCTGTTAAAACAAATGGTTGCAGAACTAATATGCAACAATTTAGTACAGTGAATACAGATCTAAAACTGACATATCTTGCTATAGACAAAACACTAATAATAATAATAATAATAATACTAAATAAACTATACTAAGAATATTAATACCTCCTAGCATGGAATAAAACATTCCTGGTTTGATGATGCAATCATACAAACCACCCATTGACAAATTCATTACACTACCTAGTTTCAATCTATTGCTGCAAATGAATAATTAACACCATAAATCTAAATAATTAAAACACACTCATTATAAAACTCTGTATTTCTAATATACAATTTTGATGTACTATATCACTTTATAATATTTAATATTACATATCAGACAGATATCAACTTAATCTTCTATGTTAAAACTTTATAACTTCTATTATATATATATAAGTTATTCTTGTGTTTTAAATATTTCTTTAAAAGCATCTTAAAACAAATGTTACTTTCTTTTATATTATTCTTTTCCTTTCTATTTTATTCTACCCCTTTTCTTTGTCTTGTTTCTTTTAACATGCTCTATTGTGATACAGCCTTCTGAGATAATAACAGAAGTCAAGGCAAGGAAAGTAAATGCAATTGGACAGTGCAGTGGTGCAGTGGTGTGCATTGTTACCTCACAGCAAGAGGTTGTCTGGGTTGATTCTCAGCGGGGGTGCCTTCTATGTGGAGTCTGTATGTCCTCAGTGAGTTTGTGTGGGTTTCTTCTGGGTGCTCCAGTTCTTCCACATTATAAAGACATGTGTCTGGAGTACTTCTCATCAGGCCTTCACTGAAAATTGGCACATTCCAAGTTGGACTTTCCCAGGAAACAGATGTTAAATAAATAAATGAATAAATAAAATTACACTAAGAAAAGAACAATATTTTAATACTATCAACTAATTAGCTTATTTAGCTTAGTTAGCTTAATTAAAATAAATTAATATTCTAGGTGACAGTACAACCCAGTGCTTAAAATACATTATTTCCACCCCCTTCATTTACTGATGATAAAACATACAAGTATCAGCAAAACTTCAAGAAACACAGACCATCAAGTATTTTTGAACAATTCAAAAAACCAACTGCCAGTAGCCTGTCCTCCCCAATAAAGGATAGAAAAACAGCTCATGTTAAATAGCTGTAATAGTTTATCATATCTCTGTGACATAAAGGGAGAAATCTCTGACTTAGAAGACCTGAGTTTGACCAGCGACTAAGACACTGGAAGAACCAGTTAGGACATGATGTAGATGAGTTGCTGATATTGGCTTGCTTTCTCTTAGTATAAATTATTTGTGATTCCACTTGGGTAATCTCTACTATTCAGGTGGAGGTCTACTAATATTAGACAGAGCAAGAGACTGAGAACATAAACTTGAACTAACCAAGCCAATGATAGAACACCCTGCTATGTGTTTAGAAACACAAACATATTCATGGGAGAATATAGTTTGGTCTTCACTATTGATGTAGGTGTACACATCAATCACCTATTGGTTAGGTTTAGGACCATAAACAGTAAAAGGCTTGATGGCTACCAAAATGACAGATCTGTGATTGGGTTCCACCTTTCAGGTAATGACTGAGCTGAGAACACCTATGTCTTTTAAAGGAATGATTGGACCTATAAATCACAGGGGGTTGATGTTCAGCAGGCAATAGAAAATTAATATCAGTGAATAAATCCATTATAACATACATTGTTACATATTATGTCAACAAAATTGATTACTATAGGTCTGTAGGTCTATATAGCTGTAGCCACCCCCCCTTACATACAGTGACATGTATTCAGAACTCATATCCGCTGTATAGTCCTTTTGCATTTAACTTCATACAGGAAAAATCCACCTATCATCTCTAAATTAAAACATTAGTGTTCCATGGATTTAATATACTAATAATATTTGTATTAATCCAAAAGACAAATATACAGTAACAAAGAATTCATTCATTGTGTCTCCTGTATGAATTTACTTCAGTTCATTTTCTCATATATTAAATTTGAAACTTAAGTACATAATATACACTGCACATGGATATTTGAGTAAAACATTTACTTGTAATTTAAAACAGTACCTTTGTGAGTGTCTTTTAATTATTATTTTTCGGCATACCACATATAAAAATCATGCACATTACAAATGCACTACTTTAAACATATTTAAATGACTAACATTTTATAATTAAACAGTATTAGAATGTTAATATTTAAACATACAATTAGACAGTGTAAATTTAACTTCTTTTCACTTGTATTCACTTCCATTGGTGTTCATTTAAATGGTCCAGTCAAAAGCTTCCTGTTTCAGAAAGGTGAAAGGTCAAGAAGCACTTCCTTCAGCTCGCACAGTCTAAAAATGATTCCTGGCTGCTGCGGTAAATAAGACAAGCTCATGGCCACTGAAAATAACATTCTTTAAAAATTTCAGTATTTAAAGTGGGAAAATGAAGTGAAGAAATATTTTCCCATGTAAAATAGGTCTGTAGGTAGGTACTAGGCTATCAACCCAAGGGCCTAAGTAAGCCTAGCCAGCAAGGTTCCCTGGCTTACGCAACCCAAGAAAGTTATTTTCCTGTGCCCCTGTTGAGCAGAGCCACATAAGTGATCTCTGGGGTGTATTTCCTATTTCCCATCCACTCATCAAGATTTTTCTTGAAGGGTGTTAATGAGGAACTTTCCCTGACATAGATGGGTAGCTTGTTCCAGAATATGGGAAGTCTCTGGGACAGGAATCTATCCTTCCAGCATGTTCTGTTTATTATGGTGACAAGGTTTAGGTCCCTAGAGCATGTTGCTCAGAGGGATTGGGAGTTCTTTAGGTGTAGCATGTCCAACAGCTCTGGGTTTGACATAACGTTATATATTAGGCAGAGATCACCGCGGAGTAGGTGATATGCTATGAAGTAAAACTGGAATTTTTTGAGACGGTCAGTGTAGGGCATCTGTTTGAGGCCAGTAATCCTCTTTGTGAGGTACTTCTGTGGCCTTTCCAGCTGCTGCAAATGTCTTGTGATGTACATTCCAAAAGGGGCATTGTACTCTATAATGGGTCTAATGTGTTCGAGTAGAGGGGAACAATGACCTCTTTTTTTCCTGGATGAGAACCCTTTTGTGATGAGGTATGCCATGTAGAAGGATTTCCTGACTACTGTGGCAATGTGATTATCAAAGGAGAGACTACTGTCCACATGGGTCCCGAGGTCTCTTATCACACATTTGGCATTAAGTAGACTACTGCCTATGTGGTAGTTCATGGGTACAGAGTTTTTACCAAAGGGGATGACAATGCACTTTTTGGCATTGAGCTTGAGGCCATGGCTCTGACACCAGGCATTTGTTTCAATGAGGCCCTTCTGTAGGATGTCCTCATCATTTGGGGACTCCACTATGGCTCCTAGTTTGCAGTCATCTGTGAACTTCATTAGCCAAAGGCCTTCTGCATTAGCCTATACTTCAGAGAAGTAGATACCAAACAGGAGAGGTTCCAGGACTGAACCCTGTGGTACTCCATTTGTCACTGGTTTGAAGTCAGATTTGGACTCTGAAACTTTACAGTGTGGGTTCTGTCAGTGATCCAGTTGGCAACCCATCTTGTGACGTAGGGATTTATACCTAGTTTAGTGAGTTTAGCTATAATTCCAGAATGGGGGATGGTGTCGATAGCCTTGGAGAGGTCAAGATAGGATGTGTGAACCACCCTACCCTCATCTACAGATTTGGTGACTGCCTCAAAGAAGTCAATCAGGTTCAGGAAGCATGATCTGCCTTTCACAAAACCAAACTGGGTGGAGTCCAGAGTTTGGAGGTTACCATTGTCTTTGTTTATGAGTTTCATGATGATACGTTCCATGGCCTTACAGACCAGGCTTGTCAGGATAATAGGGTGAGAGTTCCCAGGATCAGTGGTGGCACCCCAATTGTGGAGTGGGATAACTGTTGCTGTGCACCATTCAGTGGACACAAAGTCTGACGTGAGGCTATTATTGAACATGGTCCTTAGGTGGTGAGCCAGTTCGTTCTGAAGTTTGTGTAAAACGCAGCCTGGGATGTTGTCTGGTCCCATGGATGCTGTGTTTTTGGCTTTAGAGAGTGCAGCTTTTACCTGCATAGTTGTGATTACAGGGACTCTGCATTCTTCCTGTATAGATATGGGCCCTTTAGGGGGTGAGAGGGGGGTAAAGTTAGCACTGAACCTATCTGCCAGGATGTTGGCAATATCAGTTGGTTCTGTAATTTTCATGCCATTGTGCTGTAACTCAGAGCAGATCTGGGTGTTGCCATTGAGATTCTTGACATAGCTACAGAATGCTTTATGGTTCTCCCTAGAATCAGTGTCGATTTTGTTTTCATAGTTTGGAGGATCTTATAAGGGATCTTAGCTTCTTACTGAGGCTGACCAGGGAGATCCTCCACTCTTGAGATTTTACTCTCTTTTGCAACAGGTTCTTCCTTCTGTTGTAGAGGTTGTTTATGACAGGGGACCACCAGATCAGCTTCATTTTTTTGGAGGGTAGTATCTTGGTTCTGTTTGGGATAGCACAATCCATGCACTCATGTAAGTGCTTATAGAGTGCATTTGTGTAGGATTCAGCAGTCGTAACTGTATTGTCCATCTGCATGGGTGTCATGAAGTTCGCCACGTCTGTCTTAAAAATCATGAAGTTGGCCTTGGAGAAATTCTTTACAGTGGTTTCCTTAATGGGGGATGCGGGCAGGATGTGGATATCTAAGGTGATTAGCTTATGGACAGATCTGACCAACGAGGAGTTGACTTCAGGTGTGGAGCAACTTGTCACTCATGTTGGTAATGACTAGGTCTAGGATACTGTTGCCCCTGGTGGGGGTGTGGATAAGTTGATCCAGGGCACTGGATGTTATGAATTCCAGAAAGCGTTGAGTGATGGAGTTGGTGCATGAGTAGTTTTCCCAGTTAATGGTGGGGTAGTTGAAATCACCCATTATTAGGGTGTTTGGTTGAACCCTAATATTTTCCAGTATATCAAGAAAAGAGGAGTGGGAATCCTGGGGCATGGTGGAGGTTCTGTAGCAAGCTACAATTTGGACTGCAGTTTTGCCCAGAGTTTGTTGCACTTGGATAACCTTGGATGCATTATGCTGAGCACCTAGCCTGGAGGTGTGGATATCCTTAATGAATATGGACACACCTCTGCCTTTGGTGTTCCAGTCCAGGTTAGAATACCAAAAAGTGTGGTATGAGTTATAGCCTGGTAATGCAGGGCTGCTCTTTGGAGGCTTGATCCAGGTCTCAGTCACTGCACAGATATCGGTGTTCTCCATTTTAAGGAGTGCCTCGAGGGAGTGCATTTTGAGATTTAGACTTCAAACATTAAGTAGCATTACCCTCAGTTTTTGCTTGCCTGTTCCTGTTACGGTGTTTGAACCTTGCCTAAAAAAGGCTTTATAGCGGTGGCAAGAGCCTTAGCCAGTATCTGGAATCCCAGGGGTGACAGGTGCAGGCCATCTCTGGCAAAGCATCACGGTCTCTTGATCATGTTGTCCTAGGCAGACAGATACTGGATCCGCTTAGAATGACACCAGAAGCTTAGCCAATTGTTGAAGTCAATCATATTGTCCTTGTATTGCTGTATCATTCTGAGCAATGGCAGGATGCTACTCAGGGCTAGGGTCATAACTGCCTGGGCTACAAGATCGGAGAGCTCTTCCATGTCTCTCTTCATGTAGTCCAGTGAGGTACATCTTAGGTCATTCACACCAACATGGACAATGACAGAGTCATATTTGCACTTGCTGTGGAGTGACCTGAGTGCGTGGGCTATGTGGTGGATCCTGGCACCTGACAGGCAGCTGACAGTAACCTTCTTCTTGTTTAGTGTGGTGAGTGGGACATCAGTGTGCCTGACTATAGAGTCACCTATGACTAGTGTGTTGGGTATGTTGTTTTGCCTTATGGGCTGTGGTTGAGTGGCACACTGAGTCTGTGAGCTATGTGTCATTTGGGTTGCGTTGGGGGGTGGAGGTTGTTTTCATTTCTGCTTTAGAGGTCTCTGTTGCTTGAGCAGATTATTATTGAGAGCCTCCACAAATGTTTTTGTGTTTCTATGTGTGGATTTTGGTGGTGTAGGTTTAGTGGGACTATGTGATGAGTGTGGTGTTTTGCAAGTGTTTACCTTCTCCTCTTGACTGTCAAGTTCAGTCTTGGTTGGGGAGAGCTTTATCTCCAGTTTGGCTAGATAAGTGCATCCCTCATAGGTTGTAGTTTTGGGTGGTATGATAAGAGGGTTGCCTGTGTACATGAGGTAATTGTTACATTGCCCCAAGATGCCCAGATTCATCAGATAGACAGGAGAGAACACTGGGAGCTGACCCTTGGATGCCTGAATAAAAAACTATTTTCCTCTAGACAAGTGAGGAAAGTGAGCACAAAAACTGTTTTCCTCTAGGTAATGAGGAAGGTTAAGTGCTGTAGTAATTTGTAGCTTATTTAGTGCTTACAACAAGTTACGAGCAAGTGCTGAGCATGAATAAGCAAATTCAAGTGCTAAAACTAAGAATCTGTATATGAACTAGACTAGTTACAGGAAAGAAACAAGTGCAAATGCAGGCTTTTAAATCAGAAAGTTGAGAGAGATGGAAAAATTGCCCAAAAGGCCAATAACTACAATTTCTGGGCCAGAAACCACTCCTTATGTGGTAGATAGGTTACCTAATGCTTACCACTCCCACTGATAAGCTAGCAGGCTTTCTTCCTACACAGAAAAGCTTGGGGGCCTCAGGAGCTTACAAACATTCCTGGATACAGCAAATCTATATCTGGACAAGACTAGTTACAGGAAAAGGGGAAACAAGTGCAAATGCAGGCTTTTAAATTGGAAAGTTGGGAGAGATGTAAAAACTGCCCAAACGGTCAATAACTATAATTTCTGGGCCAGAACCACTCCTTATGTGGTAGATGGGCTACCTAGTGCTTACCACTCCCACTGATAAGCTAGAAGGCTTCCTTCCAACACAGAAAGGCTTGGGGGGCCCAGGAGCAGTCCTCGATACAGCAAATCTGTATCTGGACTAGACTAGTTACAGGAAAGGCAGGAAACAAGCATACATTTTTTTTGTTACAGTTAAGCAGAGCATGGAGAATCTAGCAACTTTTTGTTTTTTGTTTTTTTAATTGTAAAGAAAAGGGAGTGAGGAGAAGCAGAAGATAATTCAAGGTTAGGAACTAAGTGGGTTGGCCTTCTCAAATGTTCTAACAAGTATAACAGCAAGACACCAAAAGGAAAGGAGGGTGGGGAACAACACTACAGCTACTAGCCTACACTCTTTTAGACAGTAAACACTACAGAAATGTTTATCACAGCAGAAGAACAGCAGTGAGCTACAAAATTAAATTTTTTTAAACAGATAAAGGAGCAAGGAGACTCTACAGAATGCTTTTAACTGCAAACATATCAGTTATATGATACACTCCTTGGCAGGAAATCAGAACATACAAACATGTGCTTAATAAGTAGAGAATATTTCCTGTTAATACCTTTCACACAGTGAAACTAGCTAAAAAGCTTTACAAATGGCTCACAATTGCATTAGGTAAGCAGTGATTTAAAAAACAAGCATTTTTAACAGTTTAGAACAAGCAAGCATTCATATACTCCTCAAATGTGTCAAATGGCTCTTTTTGTCATTATATATTATATAAATGCAAATCTCTTTTCACTGAACAAAATAAAACATATGTAACTGCCTATGTGTGTTATTATTTATAAAAGCAGTCAGCAGCTACTTATAGATAAGCATTTTAACACAAGTCACCTTGCTTAAGGAAAAAACATACAAGCTACAAATCATTTAGATATTTATATCACTTGTATCATACTTCTATTAATTGAAAATAAAATAAACTATATTACTATATTCATTTAATTTATAGTTTTATATTTAATATTAAGGTTAGTCTATTTTAAGAAACATATACCCCCTCTAATGGAAAGTAAGACACATTACAATAGAACCAAGCTGTTGATTATTATTAACAAGAATGTCATTCAAAAATAATAAAAAAGATGTTATTTTATAATGAATGCCCTTTCTAAGAACATTTCAAAGTAATTTTGATGGTCCAGATTAAACATAAAGAACAATAAATAAAACATTCATTTGTCTCTAAGTTTACTTTTTGTTTTTTTACTGCCCAATCACTTCTTTTAGCTTGTCTTTTTAAAGATGAACTCAAGTACAATTCTTCTGTATTGTTAAGCAAATTCTTCTTCTCAACAAAAGAAACTGCATCTTCCAAGGATTCAAACGTTTTCTGACCATCTGGTAGAAATAGTCTTAATTTTACAGGGCATATCAGATGTGATTTTATTCCAGATTTTTTTTAGGTTCTTTAAAAGTAGAATACATTATTTTCTTTTTGAAAGTACCAAGGAAGAATATTCATTCTCAAATCTAATAACAGCATCTCCTATTTTATGGGTGAAATAGACCAAGCTGTTTTTTAAATTAAGCCTTTATCTTGACTGGAGATAAATCTATTATAGATCTTGGATTAGAAGGTTTCTTACTTGAATTTATTGTAGATAAGGATCTGTGTGCCCTCTCTATGCCACATGCCAGGGCTCCAGGAAGCTTTAAGATTTTTGGTAACCAAGAAGTTAAAAAATGAACCATGTTGTCTCCTTCTTGCTTCTCAGGAACCGCATAGGAACAGCATAGATCTTGATGTTGTTCTTCTCACTCTGTTTTCAAGATAATCCAGTTTTTCCAAAAATGTGTTGTTCTGTATACGAATAAATTCAGTATTGCTTTCTCCTTCTGTTAGTCTGCCATTAATGTCATTAATTGAATCTTCCATAGCTGTTATATGATATTTTTGTTGTTTAACAACTTCATTTATTAGTTCAATTTTTTTTTTGCAATCATCTTTAATTATAGCTATTTTAGAATCAAGTTTGTCTATTTTCAAAGATAAGTCCCGTATATTATTAAGAATAGACTGTAGTTCCTTCTTCATAGAGGTTTCTTGTGATGCTGCATTAAAGGGGCTCGTTTTTTCTAGTAGTTATTATTAACTTAATTTTTGACAGGAAAATATTGAAATATATATATATATATATATATATATATATATATATATATATATATATATATATATGGATCTAGAACTTATGTAAGAATGTGCAAAGTCCCAGATCCATAATCACCGAACATATATTAACGAAAGCGCTTTCACCGAAAAAGCGCTTTCATTAATATATGTTAAAAAAAATTTAAAAAAAAGAAAGAAATCTACATTTATGCAGGGAGGCTTTGCCCCCTACTTTAATATTCTCACTCCGAGATGGCACTACAGTGAGGCAGTGAAGAAAAGGGAACGTTCCGTTATCCACACCATAGTGCGGTCTCGCAAACAGGCATACTTACGCGAAAGTGCTTCTTCTGTGAAAAGCACTTTCGCACAAGTATGCCAAACCGAAATTAGTTTCGGTCATGGATCCCATATATATATATTATCAACCAGTCCCAAATGGTTTTATTTATATTGCACCTTTTTTGAATATTTTTGATGAAATCAATAACTAAATTTTGTCAAGTTTAAGAGAAGCAGAGCAAAAATCTTATGCTGCTATCTGCTTACCATCTTGGCCACGACCCCCAAAAGGCTTTTTTTTAACAACTGCAGAGAAATAATGGAAAAAAGGTAATGAATTATTAGCAAGATTGCCTAGAGCTCCTATAGCAGGGCTCCTACCAGCAGATCGAAGATGCATATTTTCGAATGTGTCTTGGTCGAACTGACAAAACTGAAACTGCAAAATATCAAAGCGGCACGTAAGCGAATTCTTTCCTTGGGAAAGAATTTGCTTGGCTGCTTCAGTACTTTGCTGTTTTTGGCACTGTAGTGCAGTCTCGGAGTTGGTATATTTAAGTAGGTGGGGTGTGGGTGGCACAGCCCCCCACATCAGGGGGTGTGGGTGGCAAAGCCCCCTACTTAATCTTATGTTTTAATCTGCTTTCTTTTTTTTTTTTTTTGTTGGAACAGCGATTTTTTTCCCTTGGAAAAAATCGCTGTTCTGACAGTTTGGTTTTGTAAGCTTTCGCTTACATGGGGTTGATTAATCACCATTCGCTTAACAAAGCGTTCGGTGATCTAATATAGACCCCTATAACAGTATCTTACTGGGGGGAGAGGGTCACCTGTATGTTATGGGAAAATGTTTTGTTTGCAAACCTTGACCAATTTTTACATTTTTTTCACATTTAATTTCAGACAATTGTCCTTGCATGAATTGTTAACAATCTGTGTTGGAGCAAATGTGAATTACTGGAAGATAGAAGAACAACTCCCAGTTTATGTTCATCTGCAAATATAGTGTTGGGTTTAGGGTTTGAGATATAAATGCCACATAGGAGAGGGTCGAGCACTGAGTCCTGTGATATACCACTGGTAACTTTTTCTTTCAGAAGTGACGCATGCAAGTAAGACTACATTGGTTCTGTCAGACAACCATGTAGCCATTCACTGTACAGCATAAGATTTCTGTTCAGATTTACAGGTTTATCAATAATGGGAAATAGTGTCAAAGGCCTTGGCCAATTCCAGGTATGTTGTACATAAAGCATAGCCACTATCCATTGCTACAATGACATTTTCAAAGAAATTAAAAAGGTTAGAGAGGCAAGACCTTCCTTTGACAAAGCTGAATTAATGTAGGTCTAGAGCATCATGATAGATAACATACTAAATTTGACCAGCACATCATTGCTGTTGTCCAAAAAACTGATCACTTATTAGGGCTACTTTACAAAGCCATGCCATTTCTCACTGACCACGGCAGAAGAGTAACTGCAACATCCCCCTTACTTCCTAGCCTGCTATACGTATCTGCAATTTTCAGCAATCTTCAGACTACATTAATGAACAAGCTTGAACAGTGTTATAACAACATACTTAAACTTGTATCCACCCTCCCAACTAGTACCCATTATTGTATTCTCTTGCAGAAACTGAACTGATTGAAATATATCGCATATCATGTATATATCTAATAATGACACAATGCTACACCATCCCTCAGAAACCCCAGCCATCAACAGTATAATAAAATAGTACAAGCCCAAAAGGAACCTTTGATCAAAGGACCAACACCTAATAGAATCCCAAGAATCAAGCTCCATAAGCATAGCTAAACTAAGGAACAACATTCCCTTCACTATCAGGCAAATAAACAATTTCCTCACATTTAGACCAACCTAAAACAACATTTAAATCATACTAGAATTTACAGATGTCCTGAATCTCCAGGTTAAAAGTACCCAAACACTTATGAATTCCTCCTCTTACCTACTAAACCATTTCTTCCCAACTGGCTCTTTATGTCTTACTGAACTGAGATTTTTGCAATACTCCCATAATAAACATAGGCATGTTTGTTCTTTTAACTAAGCATAATTATTATTTTTTTAAACAAGAAAAATCTTTATTTAATTATCACTTATGGCATAGGCAATCATACATTTATATAAATGAAAACAAACCATATTGACATAATCACAGGTGCAAGCATTTTATATCACAGACCATACTGGCAAAATCCCAGTAGCAAAGATTATACATCACTCATAATCTACCCAGTCATTGTCAGTCAAACATTACATAGCTCATTCAAGTCTTGCCTTTTTTTAAACCTCATTCTACCCCTGTATGTATTGTTCCCACAATTCCCATTTTTCCCATGCAACTTGCTCCTTCCCTTTTCTAAAGATCCTAGTTCCAGTTGTTTTATCTCTGTTACTATATTCAATGATTCTAGTACACTTGGTTTAGACTTTAATTTCCATTTTCTAGTAATTGCTTTTTTGGCGGCCACCATGATTAGACTCATCAAGGCCTTACTATGTCTAGGCAATTTCTATTCTGTAACGTAGCTCAGAAAAATCATTTCCCTAGTTACACCAATTTGCTCTCCCAGCATCTCTGACAGAGTAGTCTGCCGGGAATCCTGAAAGTCTGTCAACTCATTACACTCACAGAAAATATGTTCCCAGTTACCTCTTTCTTCCCCATCTCACCTCCATGCATATCATATTAATTTAACTACCAAATTTTGATAAAGTCTGTTCCTTAGTATTGCTATTTCATTTATACTGAAATTTCCTGTTTCAGTGATGCTGTTTAATATGCATCAATGTCACTTCTTAGAACTTGCTACACTTTATATTGTTGTGCGCTATTTCCTCTTTATTCAATTTTAATTAATTTCAGTATTTTTGTACGTATGTCTTTAGACACTGTTTATTAAAGGTTTTCATACTGCATATCAACTACTTGAATTTTTTCTCCCTGTTCTTCCACTGAAGATGGGTATTGTTCCCAGTCAGAATTTTCAAGTATACAAAAGCAAGCAAATAAATAATTAAATAATGTGTCTGTAATTTTCTGGGTCAGTTGCTGGGCTATCCTTTTGCAGTGGCATTGCAATATCTTTTTCTCCAGGCTTCAGAAACATAACTCATGAAGAGATTTAGATTGAAGAGGTTAAGTAGAGGTTCAGATAGGCCATATCTGCCACTGATAATGACACAGAATGGTATATTTTCTTGGCCCATGGTCAAGATGTGCTTGGCTTTGAGAAGACTGATGGGATTTGTCCCATAGTAATTAAATGGAGTGGCTGTGACTGGGGAATCTGTGGAATAGCAATGACTATGTGTGGAATAAACTTTGTACTACACCTGTCTGTGCGAATATTAGCTATTTCCTCAGAGTGGACAGTATTATTGTGGGCTACCTCCAGACAATAGTGCAGAAGTCTTGATAAGGTAGGCACAGACCATCCCTGACAAAGTAAGAAGTCTTGCCAGTCATCTCATCCCAAACTGGCACAGGCTCAATCCTTTTATAATGATACCAGCTACATAGCCAATTAATAAAGCCAATTATCTTGTCTTTGACTCTTGGCATAATTCTGGGTGATGGTAAATTACCACTCAAGACCACTGTCTTTCCTGCCTAAGACACATGCATGGCAAGCTCAACCATATATTTTTGTATGACCCTCTGGGTAGAGCTCCTAAGGTCATTCACCCCCACATGCATCACTATAAGGTCATAATCATATCTGTCAGGATGGTGGGGGGAGCAGGGCTAAGTGTCAATGTTATGCCTCAGATCATGACTCTAGAAAGACACCTGTCACCCTACTCATATCCAGCCTTATGAGAATGGTATATGTATGTTTGACAACAGAGTCATGTATTACTATAACATTACTGTGGGTAGATAAAAGTCTCAGTTGGCCTTAAGTGTTTAAAGTCTGCACACCTATGACTATTAGATGTATATAAAATGGTTGTTGTGTGAAGGGTGTGGGTGGGTATGTTGCTGTGTGAACTAATGTCTGAGGTTTCTGAGTCTTTAGCCTGGGGGGAGAAGCATAGCTAGGGTGGGGTGAAGGGGATAGATACACTGGGTACAAGATGTCAGGGAGAGGGGTGTGATCAGTAAATTTTTTTTTTTTTTTACTCTTATGCTTATCACATAAAAGTATGGGCAAGAGCAGAGTGGGAGAGCATTAGGATCTGGTGCGTCTCCTTAGGACAGAAGGAAGTGACTAGATTGGAGAATGGAACTTGTTTTCATCTTACACATGGTGTGAGGGTTTAGGACCTGAAGCTTCTATTATGGAGGAACTCCAGATCAGAGAATGGACCTTTTTTTTTTTGCTCTTCTGATCTAGCATTGTGAAGCACCAGGCAGGGGAGTCAGCTATGGCATGGCCTGTCATGCTTAGACAGTATTCGCTTAATAAGCTTTGCATAAGCTGGTTTATTGAAAGTGCTGTTTGTCTGTGTGTGTGTGTGCAATAAGACAGCAGTAAAGTCAATCACAGTAGTGCAAGACAGAGCAGGCAGTGAAATGTATGTTACCAGCAACAGTGATGAAAAGATTGCCTTTTCTTTTGAAAGCTAGGATCCTGTTTTGGTAATTTAATAGAATAAAAACTGGATTGTACCACTGCACAAGTGAAGCAATGCATTAAACTGAGAAAACAAAGTGGTGTTTAAAGTTTGTAAAGCTCTGCCCCTACAGGAACTGGCCAATCAAAATACAACCAAAACCATCGTAGAAGCTGGCCAATCAAAAACAGGCATTCTGGTAATTTTCTGGAATCCATATTCAGGTAGCTGTCATGCGAAAGATAGAACACTGTAGACTTGGTCCTAGGAAGCAGATGTCCTTGTAGTGCATTAACTCAGTAGGAACCCAGATGTTAAAGGGCATTGTGGTTTTCTCCCTCTTATCTGTAGCTTTTTTGTCTTTGGAACAGCCCAGTTTTGAAGTTCACTGAACTGAGCAAACTTGATCAAGACTTAGAATATTTGTCAAAGTTTATGTTAGGGGAGGTGGCCTTAAGTGGAGGTATATAAAATGACTAGAATATGACCTATGGCAATTTTTTTTTATTTTCAAAAGGCTGGTAGTAATGAGGAGACATGTAGAACAAGATTACCACATAGATCTTAATTTTAAGCCTTTGTACTGATATAGTTGCTAATCAAATGAAGACAAGGTGATAGGTGGATGGTTGAAATGTGGATGTTAAGCATTAATTTATTCTTACATGCACACATATTGTATTAGAGATGAACAAATGCATTGGGCCTGATTCCAAAAGACTTGCTCCCAGTGTAAATGACCACTTACACTGACAACAGTCTGAGAGCAGGTGTTTTGGAATCTGGTCCTTGTAGCAAGCCTGCTTGTAGACAGGCTCTACACTGAAGTAAGACACATTCAGTATATTGAGAGCAAGATTTCCAGAATCAGAGCAGTCTTACACCAAGAACAACCCTTTTAGAATTTGGTCCTTTATAAAACAAGTGCTGACTTATTTAGAGAGAGTGACTTGGGAAATGAAGACTACGTACTTTAATATGTAGCTACATCTTTACTGATGGTATTATTGATAAGATTGTATGTTTGTATTTAACCTTGGTGCCTTTACATTATTAGTTGTAAATGGTAAACTATGTGCTATCTTTTTTAATACTGTACTGTACTTTTCATATGTGTTTACTGTGGAGCTTTTCTCCCTGGACCTCCGCTGAAAAAGGGCAACAGCTCAGTCAGAATAATCAGGTCAACAAATGTCAAATAAGTAAATTAAATAAATAAATAGGGTTAGTTATAAACAGAGTAAATTATGTGCATTTAATTAAAAAAATAAAAAAGCAAACCTTCGGTGTTTTGAAATTGGAAAAGAACAGTTTTGAAGTGTTACTGAGATCTATCAGAGGGAAAGAAATTAAATAAGTTTAACAGAAGGAATGTTGTGGGAAAATGAAGAAAGCAGAACAATTATGTAATAGCATACACTGTCCATTGTCATTAATAAAGTCATTTTATTTGGAATAGGATCACATGTAACAAAGGTTTTTGTGGTACAGAATCTTCAAATAAGGACAAATTGATTGTAATGCTGTAATTTGGTTTAATAGTTTGATTCCAGTAAAAGGAGACATTTTCCTTAAAGCTAGAAAAGAGGAAATATTTGGACATTGCACACTGTCTTGTTTTTATTATTTATTTATTTTTTCTCTTAAGCTTAAAATATACTTTAGGTAAAAGCCATTGTGAAATAAGTGTCATTAAAAGGTAATAATAATAAAATATATTCAGCAGCTGTTGGTCCTGTTGATCGCAGACATAAAACAGAAGCTGTGATCCAGATAGCATGCAACTTACTAGCAATGTGGGTCCTGAAAGGGTCAGAGAGGGAGGATAGGATTGAGCATTTGAGGCCAGTTCGTCCATGTTTGGGAGAAGACGGCGGTTTGTCCTACTGCACTTCTGATCCTTAATGGAGAAGAGGCATGCAACATGCAGTACACTGACCATGGATGAAGTCTTGATTCTGTCAAGCAGCATTTGTGAGAAACTACGTATATGTAGGAGTGTGCATTCAAAATGGAGAAGGCATTGTGGACTCACGAAAGCCAGCTGTAGAAATAAGGTTAGAGGCAGAAAAAGATAAAATGGATAGATGTCTGGTTGTTAGTCTCCCATGATCAGTCCCATGCACTAGAAATGAATAGGGTGAATTAGAAACAAGATCTGTTGGTCAGCAGGCATAAAATAAAATAACCAAGAAAAATATATGCCATAGCTGTACAAGTGGATGGATGAAGGATAATTACTGAGTAAGATGGCATAGATAGTAACTTAGCATATTTGTTTTTAAGTTAAAGAAAAGGAAATGTGATACACAGACAATGTGGGCAGTGATATGTAACAACATTTTTATTTTATTTTTATTTTACATTTGTTGACCGGGATTGTCCGACTGGATGCATGTCCATTTTCAGCGGAGGCCCGGGGAGAAAAGCTCCAAGGGTAAGCAGATACAGCATTACATAATACCAGCATTACATATTACAAACAGATTATTTACAGAGATTACATAAGTAAGCAAGTTAAACAAGTTCCACAGGTTAAAGTTAGTCCTGAGCACAAGTCAGGATTAAATTAAATTACACAATAAACTGGTTAACAGATTTTTACACATTCGAGTTAGCCAGGCTTGATACATTGACATAGCCAGTTAAGTGACAAATGTTGTTTGAGTCTAGTTTTAAATTGACCTAAGGTGGAAAGTAAGGTAATATCAGCTGGAAGTGAGTTCCAGGATCTACGTACAGAGTTTGCAAAGAGAGAATCACTGGCTGTGTTATTAATTTTGCTAGTCTGAATTAGTAGTTTGTTAGAGGATTGAAGCGGTCTAGGATTGTTATAGGGGATGATAATATTTTTAAGTGCAGGAGTATTGTCTGGATTATAGAGGATTTTATAGGCCATAATCAGTTGGTTATGCTGGATTAGGCTAGGTAGTTCAAGCCAACCAAGCTGATTTAGATTGATGCAATGATGTGTCCTAAAAGGCAGCCCAGTGGCAAACCTGGCAATGTGGTTGTAGCAAATTGAGAGTTTGTTAAGGACAGTCTTGTTCAAATTTGAGAGTAGAGGGGATGCATACAGAAGGGTTGAAAGAAGGTGAGAGCGAGCTATGGCAATTTTAGCTAGAGGGGTTAGGAAGGCTTTTATTCTGTAAAGTGACCCTAGTTTTTTATTGATGGTTTTGATAGTTTGGTTAACATGTAGGTCAAATTTGAGATTATTGTCTATGATGACACCTAATAGTTTTGTAGATGGGTCAGGGGAGATTATTGTGCCATCATTTGAATTTATGGTAAAGGTGAAAGCGGTAGACCTACGTCTTGGTGAAAATAACAGAATTTTAGTTTTTTTTGGGATTTAGGATCAGACGATGTTCAGAAAGCCAGTTTTCTATTGTATTAAAGGTGGTCTGGGTAGCTGACCATAACTCTACTGGAGATGTGGCTGAGCAAATCAGAGTAGAGTCATCAGCATATTGGATACAGCTGACTTTTGGGATGACAGTATAAAGGTCATTAATGAAGATGGAGAACAGCAAGGGCCCTAGTATAGAGCCTTGTGGTACTCAAGAGGGTGTTAGGTAGAAGGTTAGAGAGTTTGTTCTGCCAGAGGACAGCCTGCTGTCGACCATTCAGGTAGGATTGAAACCATTGGAGGGCTCCAGTATCTAGACAGAATGTTTGCAGGGTGTGGATTAAAAGTTGGTGATCAACCAGATCGAATGCCTTGGAAAGATCCAAAAAGAGGGCTGAGGATATATAATTATTGTTGCGATTATGGTTTATGGTGTTAGTAAAGGCTAGGAGGGCTGAAGTAGTGCTGTGATGAGGATGGAAGCCATGCTGAGTGTCTGCCATAAGGCGATTTTGGATTAGGTGGTGCATGAATTGTCTATGAATACATTTTTCCATAATCTTTGCAAGTAGAGAGAGTATAGCTATTGGCCTATAATAAATAATAGATTTCAGTAGAGCTGCCTCCTTTGTGAAGTGGGATTACATAGGATATTTTCCAGATGGTGGGAATTTTAGCTTCTAATATGGTTCGATTGATTAGTATTGAGACGGGGTAAGCAATAGTATCAGCTGATTTTTGTAGGTACTCGGCAGGGAGTTGATCAGCAGAAAGTGTAGTGGGTTTTAATTTTTTGATCAAGGTACGGATAAGTGAAGTGGTGACTGGTTGGAAGCTGAACGCAAGTAGGTTTCTAGGGGTGCTACTTTCAGGACCAGGGGAGCTAGGAGGTAGTTGGCTAGCTAGGGCTTGAATTGTCTCAGTAAAGAATTGGTTAAAACTATCAGAAACATCTTCAGGGTTTTATCAATAGTAGCAGCAGGGATTGGGGTTGAAGTTTGTCCAGGATGTAGTAGATTATTTAAACCTGCCCAAAACTTCTGAGGGTTATTTTGATTTACTGTCTGTAAATTACAGTAGTATTGTTTTTGTCTTGTAAAATTGATTTTTGGTTTCGTTCCTGGATTGCCTGTATTTAATGTGATCTTGAGGGTCTTTAGAAGAATGCCATAAAGCCCATGCTTTGTTTCTAAGGGTAATTTTGAGTTTAAACTCTATAGAAAGCCATGGTGCAGTTTTTGCTTTGGTTCTCTTTGAACGAACAGGTGCATGCAAATCAAGGATCTCAAGGAATTTGTTGTTAAAGTATGCTACTGCTTCCTCTAAGGGGAGGTGTTTTAGAATAGACCAATTACATGAGTTTAGTTCTTGTTGGAATTTGGCAGGGTCAAAGTTTTTATTGTTTCTAACCTTTCTGAGTAAGGGTTGTTGGTAATTAATGGTTTTGTGCTTAATTACATATGTGAGAAGGTGATCGCTTAGGCCATTAAGCAGGGTACCAGAGGTGTACAGTTGGGGGTGACTGTTTATGAGTACCCAGTCAAGTATACTTTCTTTTTGGTTGGGTTTACCTATCCTGGTAGGGTGGATATGATTTGTGTAAATGCATGCAGGTTAATATGGGTGGTTGGGGATTCTAAGGAACAGGTGCCCCAGTCTATGTTAAAGTCTCCAAGTAGTAGGGTTTCTTGGGGGTAGTGACATGATAACCAGTGCAGGATATCTTCAAATGTAGATATATTGTTACCTGGGGAATGTACATACAGATGATATTAATGCATTTATTTTTATTAAGTTGCAATTTGGTGGCAAGAATCTCAGAGTTATTAATCTGAGGAGGTTGTATTACATCTATGGTGACATTCAACTCAGATTTATAGAGTACAGCTACCCTACCCCCCTTCCTCGAAGCACGATCCAGCCTGTGTATGTTGTACCCAGGTGGTAACACTTCATTGTCTTTAGTGTTAGGTTTTAACCAGGTTTCAGATAAACAGAGAATCTCAGGGGAGTGGACATCCAGAAGTGCATTTAATTCATGTATCTTGTTATTAATGCTTCTAATATTGAGATGACAGACTAGGAGAGAGTTAGTTGGCCTATAAATTTTAGGTTTGTAGCTTAAATTACAAGTAGAGGGGGTATGTGTATCTGAAGTGAGTGGGCCAGGGTTGGGGTGAATATCACCACCAAGTATTAGGTTGAGTCTTTACTTGGTGATGAACTTCAGGAATTTGTTTATTAGTTTGTGGTAGTGTTTGGATCTAGAGCTAATGTGCCTGGGGTTGAGATGTTGATAGACTGAACAAGATGTTGGATAGGATCTGGTACTGTAAGTATGGTTGAAGGTGGAAGGATTTACAGCTGGGGTGATAGTATGGCCTTTTGGGACCTGAAATCCCGTAAGAAACTGGTTTTCATACAAGGTAAGGAGGTATGGTGTGAACAAGAGGGGTAGTAAAGAGGAGTATATCATTATATGTGATTCAGCTAGTGAGTGAAGGAACTGTTTTACCTGGTGATGCAACACCAGAAGACAGAGTGGTGAGGTAAAGGTACTAGAAGGGGGGATGGGAGAATGCCAGATGAAAGCTAATAGGTGCTATTAAATGTAGGTAGTAAAATAGGGGTGGGTGGAATTATCCCAGATGAAAGCAGATACGATCTAGAAAGTGGGGGAGTGGCTATAGTACTATAAATTTAGAGGTACTGGGGGCGGGAGGGAATTGTGGGCAGGGAGGGGAGCGAAGAGAGCCCGAGCGTGGCTTAACGAAGGGCTATTGCAGTTTACAAGGTTTCCTAAGGTGTCCTAAAGCTATAAGGTAAGTATTACAGCTCTAATGTAAGAGTCAATTTACTGCAGTTACAGGGGAAGGAGGCAACCACTCAAGTAGAAACAAAGAGCCCTATGGCTGACCAGTATGATGACCTGCTTAATTACAAAGCACTGTAAGTGAAAGCTTAACAAATGCTTTTTGTGTAACCTACTCTGTTTAAATGTTGAAAACAACTGATTGCAGTCCTGTAGACACTGTTTTGTAGGGAACTGTAGAGTTTAGCTAGGAAAAGAGAAAAGCAGAAATTCTAGGATAAGCATGAAGACAACAACAGGCAGTTATTATATAATAATGCATTCAGAAAGGTTTGGTGGGGGGGTAATAAATAAATAATAAAACATGAAGTGTTTTACTATTTTTTTCTTGTTTTTTTTGTTCATTGTGGAAAAAATATATATATATAAAGAAAATGAAAGTTTCACTGAGTACTGGAGGAAGGGAGATTAGCAGAGGCAAGTATATTATTTTATGTGAGGTATTTTGATTGGGTCCATTATGAATGGAAAGGGGACAGTTAGTGTGAGAAACAGCTCTGTCATCGTCATATTTTTAATGTTCACTTTTTCTTGTGCATGTTCTTTCCAGGTTGTTTCAGATATTAGTGAGAGGGAGTGGAGTTTGGTTTGGTTTTATTTGTGCTTTTCTGAACTGCAGGTATAGTTTAATGTTTCGGTAATGTAATTCTGCAGAAGGGGAAACAGACCACCTTAATTTTGTTTTAGTACAATAAGATGCAATGCTCCTGCTTGCGAGAGAGAGAGAGAGAGAGACTGTGTAAATTTTAATTGAGAATTAGCATATAGGAAGTTTTTAGCAAATGCCAAACAAAATCTAAATTTAAACTAGTTTGCTATACATTATGGAGGAAAAACTTGGAAGCATGTTTTCTTGGAGTAGAAATAATATAGGGTTTTTATGACTGTTTAGAAACGGTAGCAAGGTTAAGCAGTTTAAGTTCAGTAGAAGAAATAGCAAGTAATAAATGTGTAAATTAGGAAGGAAGGTTGAAAAACATTAAAGGACAAGGAGCTGATGGTTCCATTATTAAAGATTATAACATAATATGACATGTTTTTGAGGTGCAACTTTATTTCAAGAGATTGGGTATTAGAAAATCATTAGAACAGGAAAAGGGATGGTGGGTGTAAGAGGTGTTGTTTGATGGAAGACAAAACAAAAAAATCAATTCATTTCTTTGAACTGATGTTCTGTATTTACCCATGGTTGGCTTTGTTTGGTCCCTCGGGCTTCGCCCTTGGGACCAAACCATGCCAACCGTGGGTAAATCCAGCATTACCCACACCCAGGCGTGGGTTATTGCTATAATAGATACCTGAGCTACCACTATCTCTTTAAGATTAGACATCATTTTAACATATTTTCTAATGGCTGTACTTGGCATTTACATGCCTGTTTCTCAAGCTTCTATGTCTTGTACAAATGGCTCTCTATTTCTATTACCTGCAGCCAGACTTATTCTTGCCGATTTACTATCAAAATTATGACGGACAAAAAAACATTAAGTTCAGTGACTGACAACACCGAAAATGGATCACTGACTATGTCAGTATGTCGAGCATCATGCCGATTATTCGAATTCAGCATTATTTGACATACTGTTTCCCCTGCACCTTTCACAATAGTAACTTAGATTATTTTGTCAGCAGTACGAACGTACTACACAAGACTGCACTTCATGTGTTTGTAGGGGGGCAATCCCCCTTCACCCCCCCCAGTGGGGGCTGTGCCTGACACACTCCCTGCAAATTATATATTCCAACTCTGAGATCACACTGCAGTGGGAAAAAGGGTACATTTCCCGATCTGCACTGTATCGTGATTTCTAGTCCCTTGAATTGCTCACTGTTATACATAACTCCAAGTGTACCAGGATGTACATCTACACTTTCACCACTCATCCTTGGTTTGTAAGCACCTACGTACCCTTTCATCTGTAAATATACCACACATACTCTATTGGAAGGACGTATTGCATATTTATAGAAATTATTTACATTGCCAGGGATCTTGATTATCACAGCCAGGTGCCTTCAGTGGGCAAACAGCGCCAGATTGCATGACGTTTTATACTCTACCGGCAGTAGGATACGAAGTCGTTACTTCAAATAAAACTGTTCTAAGGTAAGCATGCCAACAACATTAAATCAGAATTATATTTATGAATAACATATATCTCTCTATGTTTTGAACTGAGACATTTTTACCATTCAAAGTCTTACTATCGACATTATGACTTTCTACAATCCAACGTGCTGTATTGTTATGATCGCTATTATGATAGTAAACTATTCTGGCCTTTAGTCTAAGAGTGACGCCTGATATAGATACACTAAATAATGGTTTTCCTTGTGCTGTCATCAGAGGAAGCTGCCAGATCACATTCCTTTCAACCCACTTCTCATTCTAGTTCCCAGTCTGATTTCTCACAGCTTTACTAATATTTTTTCCCACAGGACTGAATGTAACGGCTCACTAAAATACCAAAAAGAAATCTCTTCCCTGACTTCCTACTCTTCAGCTGTCTTATTAAACAACTGTAGAATGGAAGTACTTTTTTAGTGATATAATCATTTCCTGTAAATCCATACTGGTTCCATTACAGTATTCTGTTAACTCCATGTTTTCCTATCAATATCCTCAAAATGACTCACATATATTCTCATCTGTACCCTATCTCTTTTCCTATTCATGTGCCATTAGTTGTGTATCTACCACCTTCCATGGGATTACTGAAGACATTTGTTAATCTTACTCAAATCTTAATTCAGATGTCCACACTCTAGCATTCCCTTCTAGTGAGAAAGTGCATTATCTAATGCATTTCTCTAATAGCTCACTTTACTGATTCAAAGCTCCATGTCTCTTGTGTTCTCCCTTGCCTAATCAATACTCTCTGGTTCATAATGCCTTTCTTTACCCAGTTCCTTTCCCGTTTCCTAGTTTTTTTCTCCCTATTGCTCCTGTATCCATAAGATTCATGACTCGCAGTCCTGTGCCCCCTATTTACTTACTTCTCTTTCCCCAGAAAGCTCCTAGCATATCAGACCTCCTGCTGCTGCTTCTGCTTTTGGAGCTTTTATTAGCAGTAATGGGGATGTAAAAGATGAAACAGAAAATGCCAGATTTGGGGTTGAACTGGGAAAATATACAACAGACCAACAACAGCTGCAATGTGATCTTATAGAAACCAGCACATACAGTGCATTTGAAGAAGCCCCCCCCCCCTAATATAGCCCAACTCCAAGGTCTGGATTAAAAGGAGAAGAGTTTTTTTTATCAAGCAAAGGTTGTGAGTTTTCAAAGTTAGAATATATTATTGGCAGTAGGGCTCAAATTGGTGGTGAAGGAAGGGTTGGGCTCCTACAAAAACTATACTTCAGTCAGTCTTGAGTTTGGAATTTATCTCTTACATTTCAGTGATTTTTTATTATAGATTCAGAAGCTGGACTGATGTAGCCATCTTAATGTTTGATAGGGATTCACAATTGCATTCAGTTATGAGCTTGCAAAGATTCAATACATCTATCATCGATAAGTCCTTTTATTTTTCCCAATTTATTCAGGCCTTTTCCCTTGCCATATTTCAGAAAATACAACTAGATTTATGATCATACTCTGAACTTAATTTATTCATTCAGAAGTTCATGTGTGTGCCTGACCCTTAGATGGGAGATATTTAACAAAAAAGGTTTAACATCCTAGTACACAGTAATCAAGGCAAGCCCAAATGCAGAGCAGCCGAATTGTTTCATGTGATGCTAATGGTCATTATTCATGACACATTAAGAAGAATGAAGTCCACCTATCTTACAAAAGGTTCAAGTGTCCAGTAGTAACTTGTATTCCATGGCTGGAAAGTTGAGGCAGCACTCTTGTAATGTGCATCCCTAGTGGTAGCTGGAAGTACCACATATACACACATGCCTCAGCTCAGATAACGTTAGGAAGTGGGTATCATATATATTACTCACTGCATCGTACCTTCTTAGTTTGTAAGAAAATGCCAGCCATCATAGACCTCAGTAGACAGTCTAGATATTTTGCCTCCTCTACAGGTGACTGAAGTGAACTTCCTTGAGTGCCAGTAGTCCAAAGAAAAAAAGACAACAAAGAGCACAATATTGATCACTCTTTCCATAGGAAATCATTGTTTCTGCAGTTTCTAAGTGGGCGCTGGCATTGGTTCCCTTCTTTTGGGATATTTCTCCCTTTTTTGAGCTGGTGTGACTTTGCAGTTGGTCTATACAAGTTTAGAGAGTGTGAGGGCCTGCTGTCTCATATTGGGGGGTGCAGGAAGGCTTGCAACTCCCCCTGCAAAATGCTTAAAGTTAATTTTTCACCCTTCTGCGCTTTGACGTTAATCTTTGGCATTTCCAAGGCTTGGCATTGTGCAGATCAGTGATTAATAGTAGAACCCCTTATGTGTGGAGAGGATTTGTTTGTTGGAAGAACTTGTGAATAAGCTGGGAAACAAGAAATAAATATTACCATGGTACCATATCCAGAGATCGTCAGTTAAGAAGTAATCATTAATTATCCAGCATAAAAATTAGGTGGAAAAAATTAAAAGAATACAAAAAAATGTAAAATCAGAGATGTGTTTCAATGCATGTCTTGCAAAGTTAAAATGAACATAATCAGTAACAAAACATAAAGTAAGGGAAATTCATATTGTTTTCTTCATTAGAGAGGAAAAAGCAGAAAGAAGAGCTATGATATAGCTGCAAGAACATAACCATCTCTTTTACTCTCAGACCTCTGAAATGAATGTCAATTGTTTATTGATAGGAAGCTGAGAAATTGCAAATATCAGTACATTACATCTGCGTTTCTTCTAATGCAACCAATGCTGTCAGCAAAAGCAAGTAAGATACGCTAATGAGTGGTCGGCAGCTATGTGTAGAGCATCTGACTTTATGCATGGCAATCATAAGGGCACAACAGGGACTACACAATACAAATAATTACCTTGCAGCTGACTGCATTCGAAATATGGAGCCAAATTATGAGATAGTATGGATGGGCAGTATAATGCTGCCTCAGGAACAACTTGGCAGTTACAACTGTCCCTACCAACAGGCACATGTTGCAACTTCACTTATGTGGAAATCTCTGTTGTAATGTGAAGAGGTCCGTCTGATGTTTGTAACAAAGGAAACAACATGGTGTAAAGGCCATGCCAGTATCTTTGTACACAAAATGGAGACACATGCATTTAAGATGTCCAGCCCTCAAAACCTTCTAACAGAGCCCTGTACTGCACATTAGCACAAACAGTCACAAACTTGAAGTTGGCAACAGTATGCAGTAAACATACAATTGCTGAAATATTACCTTCCAGTTGCTCTTCCAGCAAAACAGTTTATCTAGCCACCCAAGGCAAAAATGTTGTACAAAGTTATAAAACAAAAGTGTGTCACTAATGCTATAAAACAGACAGTGAGGGTCTTAGCTGTGACACCTAAAGGATTCTGTTTTCATCTGGACAACTTTATAATAAAGCCGCTCATTGACAATACAGTCAGTTTTACAACAATGAAGATCATCTCTGATATGCAGCACATGAGCATTTGCATTGTGCATAGCCTAATTTCCAGGCTGTGCCATGTGGCCACATTCATCTCTATATCATACAAGCTTCTGTTGCTGCTAGTCACTGTGCAGGCATTAAATTCCTCAGGTATGACTTTATAGAAGAAAAGCTGCATACAGTGCCTTTTTAGAAGAACATCCTGGAAAGAGCAGGTTTTACTGATGTGATTCTCATGCCTAGATACACCATCCAGTATATAAGATGGTCTCCCTTGATATATCTGAAATTCTACACTGTTGTGAAGAAAGGCTGGATCAGATCTTATGGAGGGGGAGTCAGCATGCTGACATTACATCTTGTATGAAATGGATATGTCTGCTGACAACTGCCTTTATAAACTACCAGTATGGCATACCTGTATCCATGTGGTGTTTCAATGACTGTGAATGGTAGGCTGTATTCAATTCCAGCTTTACAGGTTTCCTGCTACATTCCAAACATATGCAGTAGGTGGATGGGACACTCTAAATTGACCATAGGTGTGAGTGTGGTGTGGAAGATCTACTGTGGCAGGGCTAGCCACCTGGCAGTGTAAAAATTGGCTCTAGATGACTGTCACTGTCTAAGTGATACCCTGACCCCATGTACAACATGGGAAAAAGGGGTTGTGGATGGATGGTTGGATTTCTTAGAAGGACTGTGATTTTTGCTGACATGATCACATAAATGATGTTTTGCATACCAAAGAATAGCACACCTTGGGCAACTTTAATTTCTTGTTAGCTCATCGTCTCCATTATTTTTTTCATGAATTCCTGCTGTGTGTAGGATATGGAGCTGGTTGCAGCAAATGTAGGAATGTGGTGCCAGATAGTACTTGATTACAATTTTTTACATTTTTACATGACCTTTCATTGACTCCTTAGGCATCACTCACAGTTCTTGTACAACACTGTGATGAATCTAGACATTCCCTGTTTTATTACAGTTGTTCCTTGAAGTTGTGTTGTGCAAATGTACAAGTGTTCACTGTCCTTTACATGTAGCCCAGTACTGTTTGTTCTTTTCATATTTCATTCCCATTTGAGATTGTTTAGTATTGAAGTCTGTGGGTTACTCCTTGTTCTTGCTTGTATTTAACAGCCTTTTCATCAAAATACTTAATTTTCCCTTTGAATTTTCACTGATGTGCTTCCATTGTGTTTGTTTTTAGCCTTCAGTTTCACACATCACATTGGATCTTCTTTGTGATTCCAATTCTTCAGCAAACCAGTCTTTAACTTTAAATACAATTAGTTTCTTATGTTTGAGGTTATCAGGCCTCAATGTAAACATGTTCAGCAACACAGGTATACACTGTGTTCATGCTACAGTCTAGGGCTATCTAAAATACATACCTTTATTCTAGTGTCCTAAAATTGGGTCGCTCTCTTCACTTCCTTTTACTTGTGCACTTCTCAGAAAAAAAATGCTCTCATACCAATGAGGGTTTTCTCCATAATAATAAAGCTGATCCTGTATCTATTATGCTTCATTATTTTATTTTTAGAAGAAAGTTAGGCATTTTTATTTGTATGGCTTATGATGTTGTCTATTTTAATTAGATTTCTGCTCTATAATGATTATACATAACTGTTTTGAACAGGAGTATTACAAGTGCTACTTACCTCCTTTTCATGAAGACTGAAAAACAAATAATTCAATGTGATTTTTGTTCTTGGCACTACTCTCCTGGTCAAGACTTGGACTGGAGGTAAATTATATATTGCTTTAAATCACTGTGTGTGTGTGTGTGTGTGTGTGTGTGTGTGTGTGTGTGTGTGTGTGTGTGTGTGTGTGTGTGTGTGTGATGCACGCGCGTACAGGTGTTGTGTGTGTGAGCAGTTGTGTGTGTGTTTGTGCGTGTGCGTGTGTGTGTGTGTGCATGCAGGTGTTTGTGTGTGTGTGTGTGTGTGTGTGTGTGTGTGTGTGTGTGCATGTGTGTGTGAGCAGGTGTGTGTGTGTGTGTGTGTGTGCTCGCGCAAATGTGCGTATGTGTGTGAGCAGGTGTGTGTGTGTGTGTGTGTGTGTGTGTGTGTGTGTGAGCAGGTGTGTGTGTGTTTGTGCGTGTGCGTGTGTGTGTGTGTGTGTGTGTGTGTGCATGCAGGTGTGTGTGTGTGTGTCTGTGTGTGTGTGTGTGTGTGCGCGTGTGTGTGAGCAGGCCTGTATGTGTGTGTGTGTGTGTGTGTGTGTGTGTGTGTGTGTGTGTGTGTGTGTGTGTGTGTGTGTGTGTTATATAAGAAAACATTATTTCTAACATTTACACATTTAGAATATTTATAGGTACATTTGTATTGCTGGATTTGTTATGGGTGATATCTAAAAAGGTACTTGACTTACAACTGCCCCAATATATCCTGTGAAGTTTAGTAGTCTTAAAATGCATACCTAGTGCAGCCCTGTTTTGTCATGGCATGTACTTCCCATACATTTCCACCTGCTGACTTTTCATTGTCTTACACCTAATCATGAAATGGCCTTTCCCACTGGGGATCTATGTTATATGAGACTTGCCATTTCAACCTTCAGTGTGTTTGGACCAAAGGGCACGAGAACTACTGGCTCAACAGACACGCTGTGGTTTTCTTTATTTAATTATATCCTTTAACTGTAGGAACTATAACTTAGAATCGAAGAAATGGCCTGCAGCCAAAAAAGATTACAAGCAAACTGATAAAAGCAAAGAAAGCTACAAATTGATGGTTAGACCACGGTGCATTTTCTGGACCTCGCTTCTATACCTTGTTAATTTTAACGTACAGTGAGACTGTAGCCAAAGCATTTATGATGTTCTTCTTCTTCTAGTCAGCCATATACATAATCACACCTGATCACATTAAGAATATATATGTACAGTGTGATATTGTTCCATTGCCTTGCAATGATAAAATAACAATGGAGTTAATTTACTGTATGCATGATACATATTTTATATGTGAAATTAATTTTAGCTTTCATTTTATGGATTTCATTATATATAATATACAGCTCAGTTCATTTACTATTTGTATGATATATACATTTTAAGAATGAAGGTAATATTGTATTTTATCATGTGTAATGCACTCTTAAAGCAGAGAGAATGGTCTCTTGTACAAGCTCCAGCTAATATAGACATGTAGTAGTTCTCATGTGCCCCTGAGTATTGTAGCTGCCAATACCACCTTACGGTGTCACGCATGTGTCCAGTACAGTATTAATAAGCTTCTTCTCCACCTGTAATTCCATAAATATAATATGACTATGAACTCAGTATGCATTACTGTGTATTTTATGAGACACCATGTCATGGACCAATGCTTGCCTATAAAAGTCATTCAAACTGCATCCATTAGATGGTAATGAACTATAAGGCATAATATCGGTGAAAAAAATGTATACAACTTTTGTTGTAACAAGTAGTTATGTGGCAGTAATGTGGTGGTCAGAAACAGCCATTTGCATATCTGTCTGCTAATTCTGTCAGTGATGGGCCATTACATCTTCAGTATGTGAAATGTACATTCCGATTTGGTCATTAAATGAGTTTATTTAAACAGCGCTGTTAATTTTATTTCATTATTTTATAATGTTCCATTTTTCTGTGTGAAATAACATTTCAGTCTGACTTTAAGTGAAGCTTGGTAGACTTTACTTATACATATATTTTGTTTTCAAAGACACAAAGGTTCCAAATCACATTAAATATTTATTTTATTTTCATTTATTTAGTTAGCCAGTCTGATTACAGACTGAGTTTCAGTCAATTAGTCATGTCCTTAGTTCACAGAATAAGGTAGTTTTTTTCTGTACATACATATTGCAGGCAGGCAAAGATCTATTCACTGACCTTTCTTCCTTCATGCACTTACAGGTTCTCCTTCATTTATCCTGTACTTACTTAAATCTGATGACTGTTTTTGCCCTCATCCACATATAGTGGTGAACAGTTCTGCCTAACCATTGCTCATTTCACAAAACAGTTATTTCTTATAATTTCCTGATTTATTCCTTCAATTTCGTCCCATACCAACTATTACAAGCAATGTCTGTGTTGCCGAGGACTGTGTATAAATGAATCCTGTTTGTAAGTGTAAATTACTTGCATGTCTTTTTCATAGGTTTATAAGAAATTACTAAGCTAACGGTTTAAGGGCCCTTATACACCTAGCCAATATAACCCGATTTTAACCAATATATGGCCCCCTAGGGGCAGGAGGATGGCATGGATTTGTGCTTGTTCATTATGTATCTTACATATTGCCACTGTCCATAAGTGACATAGGTACTGCCCCAGGTGTGAATTTCCAATTCCCCATCCAGTGATCCAAACTACGTTTGAAGAAGGCTAGGGAGGGCTCTGCTTAATGTGAATAGGAAGCCTGTTCCAAAGAAACGGCAATCTCTGAGACACATATCTGTCTCTCCAGCATGTTTTGTTTGAGTTGTTGACTAAGTTTAGCTCCCTAGATCAGGTGACCCCTGTGCTGTTTGACTTGTGGATGTGTAACAGCTCCATCAGGGCTGGATTTCTGAGTGCTTTGTAGTTCAGGCATAGGTCACCCCTTAAATCGGTAGGAGACAGAGTAAAGGGATAGGACGTTTAGTCTATCTGCATAGTTTAATTTGTTTACACCCTTTATTTTCTTTGTCAGGGACGTCTGAGGTAGCTCCAGCTGCTGTAAGTGTCTAGTTAAGTACATTCCAATGGGCACACTGTACTTGATTATTGGTCTAATGAGGATTGAGTACAGCAGGACTAGAATTTCCTTGGATCTAGATGCCAAACCTTTATTTATAAGTTGTGCCACAAAAAGGATTTCCTCACTACTGTGGACATATGGCAGTCAAAGTTCAGGCTACTATCTGAGTACCTAGATCTCTTACCCCTGAGTCTACCTCTATGGGGTGTGCTATTGGTGTTGTAATTTGCATGGTTATTTGACTTCCCAAAGGGTATGATAATGCATTTTATTTTATTTTTTTCATTTAGCTTTAGGCCATGATTCTGTCACCAATCACTTGTTTAATCTAGACCCACATGAGGGATATCTACATTGTTGGAGGATTCAATAATTGCCACAAGCTTGCAATCATTGGCAGACTTAGCCATCCAGAGGCCTTCCACATTTGCCTTGACTTCAGAGAAGTATATTCTGAACAGGAGTAGTCCCAGTAATGAACCCTGTGGCACACCACTAATAACTGGATTCATCCACTTTAACCATGTGTCCTGTCCATGAGCCAGTTGGCTATCCACCTGGTGATATAGGGATTTATGCCCAGTTTTGTGAGTTTATTTATAATACCTGAGTGGAGAATTGTGTCAGATGCCTTGGCCAGGTCAAGGTATGTACTGTTTTACCCTCATCCATGGCTGTAGTGACCTTTTAAGAAATTCACCAGATTAAGTAGGCATGACCTGCTCTTGACAAAGCCGAATTTATTTGCGTCCAGTGTTTAGGGTTGTCCTATATCATAATTTATCAGGTCCATGATTATTCTGTCCTTGACCTTACATATATGACTCGTCAAACTGATGGGTCTGTAATTTCTTGGGTCAGTCGATGATTCCCCCCTTTATGCAGAGGGAGGACTGTGGTTTTCCTCCACTCTGTGAGGACAAAGCCAGTGTGGAGGCTGTTAAATAGGTTTGTTAATGGGCCTGATAAGTCCTGATTTAAGCTGTTTAACAGGCGACCCGGTATAATGTCAGGCCCCATTGAAGCCATGCTTTTAGCTTTCACATGTAGCACCTTTCCAATTCTACCCACTCCCTCTAATAATTATGCAATAAATTCCTTAAATATGCATAATGTAACTCAAGAAGTGATTATTGTGCCATTTTGTTTGCCTTTTCCTGAGCCCTGTCTACCAGTATATGTACTTGCATATGCATAACCACAGGAACGTATGCTATTATATTCAGGTGGTGTCACACTCTTTTGTTTTATGCTAGAATTAATTTCATTGCTGTTGTTGTTGAAGCCTCTTCAAATGTTACCTAGCTTACACTTACATTTGTTGTCTGTCACAATAGCGCAGTGGATAAAAGTTTTTTTTGTCGGATACATTCATCCCACATTTCCTGGTTTGATTTTGTCAATCTGCATTTGCCTTTGTCTAAGCAAGTCACTTTACCAAATAGTACTTCTCCTTTAAAAAGGAAATACTTCCAACTTGTATGCTTACTTTGTTAACAAATAATTAAATAAAATGTAATCTTATCATTAGATTACCAGATATGACAAACAAATTTTAAGTTTGCTTGGGGTTCGCAGGATACACCCTCATGCTACAACAGGCCTATTACATCAAGATGGTGCACATGGTATGCCTGGGTCCATGGAGGAGAGGGATGAATCCAAAATATCCTGGGTGGTACTGAGGGAGCAATGCAAAAGTATTGTCTGCTTGCTTCTCACATGGAAAACATTTCTTAGGAATTAATTTCACATGGATTACAACATGCTAGAAACTGCTCTACTTATTTTGCCTTTCCTCCCAACAAACAGTCTTTTCTGTAACTGTTTGCATAAATTTCTCTCATGTGATCCTAAATACATTTTTAGAATTGCACTCTAAGATGGGGAGTGCTGGATATTGTATTTTTTCTGCCTGTTCAGCTGAACAACAAGATTGCTGGATAAAAAGTGCCAAATTGATTATTTTGAGGAATATCTTCTCAATGACTTGACTGAATATGCCCACTTGTATTTGTTCTGAGTAAACAGCTTATCACTGATGTAGCACTAAAGCCTACTGGAACTGGGCATGTTTGCAGCCTAAACATAAGGCACAATAGTGCAATGATGTCTTATTTGTATCAGCTTCTGAAGTCAGAGAATACAGAGCCACTGACAGTGATTTATTTTAGGTAGCTCTTTTGATAATTATTTTTGTAATATTTGATCATGTTATTTTTAATCAAACTGCGGACTGCTATGAGTTTACTGCTGTTGCCCCTGCCATATGGTTTGCACAGGTTTATGGTTATAAGGAGGAAAGGGTCCCATTAATTCTCATTCATCTGGGGTGAGAGCTGAGTGAAATGGGAAGCGAAGCTGTAATTGTCATGTCAGGCATAGGACAGCCCATGCCTGATGTCTCCCTTTAGTGGCCTTTTGAGCCCCCCAGTTGCTGTTGAAGAGAGTGTAAGTGTCTTACGAGATAAGCCACCCCCCCATTACAGGGGGGTGCTCTACTGTAGCATGGCATCAGTAGCCTCATTATGGTGGTGATACTCATAACACTCCTATAAGGGTTGTCAGTGCAGTGATCATTTATTTATCTTATTTTATTTTTATTTTATTTTATTTCACATTTGTTGACCGGGAGAATCCGACTGGATGCATGTCCATTTTCAGCGGAGGCCCAGGGAGAAAAGCTCCACAGTTTGTTAATATACAACTAAATTATTTAACACATACAAAGTCATTTAACATATATAAAGAACAAGTACAAAAATAACATTTTAACTTACAGAGAAAAAAAAATTTCTGCATGTAAATGTAATAGAAGGACACGTTAGTTGTATGCTCAGTAATATTTACTTGACCAGTAATACTATAAATGGAAATATGCATAATTTACCAAGGAATATGCATAATTTACCAAAATTTGTATTTTTGAGTCTGGTGGTGTTAGAAAGAAATGGGGAGTACAAAGAGTGGAAGAGAGTTGTTTAGTGCACAGTAAAACTGCTAGCAGATAAGTTAGCATAGTAAGACTGCTAGTAGATGAAGCTAGCATAGTAAGACTGCTATTAGATGAAGTTAGCATAGTAAGACTGCTAGTAGATAAGTTAGTATAGTAAGACTGCTAGTAGATAAGTTATCATAGCAAGACTGCTAGTAGATGAAGTTAGCATAGTAAGACTGCTAGTAGATAAGTTAGCATAGTAAGACTGCTAGTAGATGAAGTTAGCATAGTAAGACTGCTAGTAGATAAGTTAGCATAGTAAGACTGCTAGTAGATGAAGTTAGCATAGTAAGACTGCTAGTAGATAAGTTAGCATAGTAAGACTGCTAGTAGATGAAGTTAGCGTAGTAAGACTGCTAATAGATACGTTAGCATAGTAAGACTGCTAGTAGATAAGTTAGCATAGTAAGACTGCTAATAAATGAAGTTAGTTACTATGAGGAGGTTGATAGAGCATTTGTTGAGCTGAGGAAACAGGTATAGAGGGTCAGCTTGGGGGAAGGCATGGGCATTGTCTTTTGATAAAAAGGTGTTCTTTTAGTAGTTGTTTAAATTTAATGATTGATTTTGCTGAGGTAACAGCAGAGGGCAGTGAGTTCCAGATTTTACCTCTGTAGTTAGGAAATAGGGGATCACCTGCTGAGTTGTTGGATGTGGTTATTTTGATTAATATTTTGTCACTAGAGCAAAGTTATCTGGGGTTTTCTTGTAATTTAAGCAAATTAGATAGTGCTGGTATTTGTTTAGGATATAGTACGAGTTTCTGAGCGAAGACTAGTTGATGGAAGTTAATGAAATTTGGAAGTTCAAGCCAATTTTGTTGAAGTAGTGAGTGGCAATGGTGGGAATGGTAAGGAGCATTTGTGGCAAATCTGGCAATTTGATTGTAACAGGTGTCTAGTTTTGTGATTTCAGTTTTGGATAGGTTAGTGAAGATGGGAGCAGCATATAGAAGTGTGGATAGGAGCAGAGTTTGAGCCATGATCATTTTAGCCTGTTGAGTTAGGTATGTGTTATTTTTGTACAAACAGCCACGTTTTTTGTGTATATTTTTGATAGTTTGATTTTATGTGAAGGTCAAACTTCAGTTTGTTGTCAATGGTCACTCCTAGTAGTTTTGTGTGGGAGTCTGGGGAGATAATGGTACCATCACTAGACATAATATTGAAAGTATCTGCCTCTAAGTTGGATTTATTTGGTTTGAAAATTAATAATTTGGTCTTTTTGGGGTTCAGTAACAGATTTTTACTGAGAAACCAAGCTTCAGTGGTTTTGAAGACTTGTTGGGTGATGGAGAGGAGTGTGAGAGGGTTGCTGGCTGAACAGACTAGTGTCGAGTCGTCAGCATATTATATGACAGTTGCATCTTGAGTAATGCTGTTGAGATCATTAAAGAAGATGGAGAATAGTAGAGGGCCTAAAATTGACCCTTGTGGGACTCCAGTTGTAATAGGAAGCAGTGTGGATAGTTTGTTATCCCACCTGACTACTTCCTGTCTACCTAGTAGGTAATTCTGAAACCAGGCTAGTAAGTGATTGGATAGTCCAAGGTCTGAGAAGGACTCCAGAAGTTTGGGATGGTTTACCATGCAGCCACCATCTCCCCCAGAATGGGTGAGTTAGTATTGGCCACTCACTTCTACCCTCCTCCACCTGGATCCGACACTACTTGTGCTGCTAAATGAACAGACGTCATCTAGGGTGAAATCAGGGCTTTATTCCACTATACCATGAGGTCAGGCTAACATCATGTTATAGATCAGCTATTGGTTTTATTATTAAAGCCGTGTTTGATATCATTTATTTTTTCTGCTGAAATCTGATTATATGGACAAAAGCACTCAATAAACAGTTTGTCAGCTTGTTTGTCTTGCTGGATTTCATTGTTGTTTATTACTAGATTTTTTATACTTAATACTTTCTGAAAATGTGGTTTAGTAAACTTTAAAGTATAATAACATAAAACACCAACAATAAAAGTATACAACAGCATTTTAATATGCCTTTAGTGCTTTTACCTAAATTACCATAGACTTCATTGTAATGTGATGATTTACTGACTGTATCACTGGCTTTATGTTGTCACCCTACTAATTATATTTATTGCAGTTGTATACTGAATACATCATGTGAAATGCTAGATTAGGAAAGCCACTTGCATGAATCATAATTGCTGGGAGAAATATTAACAACCTCAGATATACAGATATCACCACTGATCAATCTGATGGCTGAAAGTATGGAAACGTTGAACAGCCTGTTGATGAATGTGAAAGTAGAAAGTGCAAAAATTTGCTTTGCTTGCTGTTTGCCATTAGAGAAAACTAAAATTATGGCAAGTAGACTATCATTTATTTGCAAACAGACAGGGAGGAAGTAGAAGCAGTGAAATCTCTGCAGATGTTGACTGCATATATCAAATTAAAAGACACTTGCATTTAGGGAGGAAAGCATTGGCCAGTCTAGATAAATGTTTAAAGAGGAAATTGAGCATCGTTGAAAACAAAGCCCATTAGGCAAGCAAACAATTTATTCAGGACTCTTGTGATAGGGGATTCCATTGTATGGCACACAGATGCTCCACTCACCAGACTGGACAAGAAAAAGATTACAGTCAGTTGCTTATCTAGAGCCAAGACTGGGAAACTTACACTGCCTCCGACTTGCACACTTCAATCAGAGGTTCAAACATACTGAAACTTGTTCTCACCAATATGAAAGAGCACTACACACCACCCTCCAACCCCAGCCCATGTCTCACCCTCACAGGTGAGGTCGGATCACAAAACTGTCATTTAAAATAAAAATCAGCTTGGAAACCCAGAAAGACCTGTTACAGTTAACTATTCCGAAGCAAACTACATCCTATTAAGCGACAGCTTGTCAAAATTCACTGACCCGCCCAACCCAGAGTTCACAACAGCTTATGCAGACATTTTCACAGAAGCACTGTACAAACATGTAAATGGCTGCATAGAGGCTGCTGTACCTAGTAGTAGTGAGCCCCTAACAAACCCCAAAACCATACCGCATTGGTGGAATCCTAATCTTAGAGTATATAACAAAAGGCAAAATGTCAAGGCCAACGTCAGAAAGAACAACACTCATAATGAGAAGAGCTAAGAATACTAAATAGGTGGCTAAGAGGACTGATTAAATCCAACAAGGCCAATTATGAGGTTAAGATAGCTTCTCAGGCTAACGGCAACCACAAGCTCTTCTATAGCTTTGTTTTAAACCTCAAAGGTAACTCGCAACAATGAGCAGAAATGGTAATAAATGGTACCACCTTCACTGAGCAGAGTGACCTAGCAAATCCGCTGGCCGACAAATTCAGCTCCAAATTTACACCTCACTCTCCCCACTACCCCTTTTGAAATCCTTACCAGCATAACCCCCTCAACTATCAGCAGGGAGCAGGTCATAGCGGTGCTCACTAAGGCTAACAGCACAGCTTCAGGAGAGCCTGCCAATATAATAGGTTGTTTCATAAATAGCCTTAACATGACCTATCAGGACCACTCGAGTCACTTTTCAACCACAGCCTCAAAACAGTCTAGGTACCAAGTGAATGGAGGATGACAACAGTTACATCTCTTCACAAAGGTAGACCATCAACCAACCCTGGCAAATACAGACCTACTAGTCTGACAAATCTAATATGCAAAGCCATGGAATGAATTACCATGGAAATGATCAGCAAAGACACTGGAAATCTACAGACACTGGGCCCATCCCAGTTTGGTTTTGTGAAAGGAAGGTCATGCCTGCTTAATTTGGTAGACTTCCTTGAGAAGCAATTGATGAAGGCAAATGGTGCATACCACCCACCTTGACCTGGCTAAGGTGTTCAACAAATACCCCACTCAGGTATTGTGGCAAACCCACTGAACTAGGCATAAATCCCTACACAACTCACTGGACTGGCATCTGGCTCACAGATGGGACCCAAGAAGTCATGACTGGTGAGATCCCCTCCACCAAGAAGTAGGTCACCAGTGGAGTATTACAGGGTTCCATTCTTGTTTGGCATGTACTTCTCAGAGTTCAAGGCTAATGTCCATGGCCTATTGCTCACCAAGTTCACAGATGACTGCAAACTGGGAGAGATCATGAATTCTCCCCTTGACACTAACATGCTACAAGAGGGTCTAGCACAGAAAAATGACTGCTGTCAAAGCCATGGATTAAAACTCAATGCAAAGAAGTGCATTACAGTGCATTTTAGGGAAAACGTCTATCCAGGCAAATTTATGCATTGGTAAGACATCCCTAAGAGTTGACCCAGTAATTATAGATGTGGGAATACATGTTAGCAGTAATCTGGCCTTTGACCAACACGTAGCAAAGATAGTAAGAAAATAACACCACCCGACTTATAAGTAAGGGTATGGCACCCAGGTCCAAGGAAGTTATAGTACCACTCTACCCATCCCTTATCAGGCCCACCAGTGAATACAATGCCCCCTTCGGCATGCACCTGACTAAGCATATGCAACAGTTAGAATGCCCACAGCAGTTTCTCATCAAGAGAATGCAGGGTATTAACAAACTGTCCTATACAGATCCCCTTAGAGTCCTGTCTCTATACTCGGACTCCTACAGATTGTTGAGAGGTGATCTGTGTTTGGCATATAAATCATCCTTACATCCAGTCCTGATGGAGCTTCTGCAGACCCACAAAAAGCAGCAACAGAAATACTAAATCCAGGGATATGAACTTTGCTTGCAACATAAATTGAACATGCTGGCAAGACAGATATGTGATTCAAAGAATTCCCATGCACTAGAATAGGCTCCTCATCCACATGAAGCAGAGTCCTTCCCTAACTCTATTCAAATGTAATCTTGACCATTGTATGGGAAATCACAAATTCCTTACCGGGCTGGACCCCATATCTCTTATAGACAGAGGCTGACAGTAAACATTCCCTAAATACCATTGGATTGATAATCATAAATTCATCCACAGGCTGTCCCTCATGTCTCTTATAGACATAGGCTGACAGTAAATATTCCCTAACTAACATACCCCCACATAACTTTTTAGCAACCTTCTGACAAGCATATCCCTCCCAAAAACACATACCCCGCATTAATACACATGTTGCAAGGAGACACAATTGGGTTGTTTATGTGGCTAGGTTTGTAAAGGCCCTGGTGATCATTAGCCTAGTATATACCTATAAACCTTTGAAGAAACGTCCATATAGTCAAACTATAGATTTCTCAGTAATAAAATATGCATCGTCGTGATTTGGACTATATGTAAGGCTGAAAATGCAATCCCTTGAACTCTAATGTTGGAAAAAAATCAGGAACTACATAGAAGGTAAGAAAATCAAATTGGCCAATACTTTAGAAATTAAATTCAGAGTGTTCACTAGAAAGTCAGATAATTAAACTATTATTTTAGATAGATAGGAACAATAAATCAGAAGGATAATTCTTATAAAACAACAATTATGCAGACTAAAACAATAACACTGTGCATTTGCCCATGTACCTTGGCAGTATTAATACAAGGATATAATGTCAATGTATATCAATAAAGCACAGGAGGTGTACATACAATAACATGCATATCAGTGCATGCTTTAGAGTGGTTATATAACATTGTGATGCAGCTGCTATGAAGCAAATAAACAATGGAAGACATTCAAGCTGAAATTAAGCACTGTATAAATCTGTACAATTGTGTTACACTGGCAAACATCTGAAATATCAGGACCTACTAGAGCCAGTCCCAAAATACAGAGACTGAATTTCCATTTACCAGAATATTCCTTTTTTCTGAGGGTGCAGGGAAGCAAAAGAAGTTTAATGAAGACCAATGGTCAAGATTCAGTCTTCTCCTGTAGCATGTCACCACTAAGTAATATAAGTGCTGTCACTTCAGTTGGGAGCCATGTAGGGTGTGTCCTCTATGATAATTTGCATAGCATGTCAGAAACAGTTTTCAAGAAGATACCAGTCAGTAAAATACAAAATAATCAGTGCAATGGCAGAATTTTGCAACTTTGTGCCATATACCATTAAGCAGTGAATAAGAATGAAAATAAAATTTTATACAAAAAGCATCGGTTTTCTGGCTCATCTCACTCCATTTGCCCTCGCTGCTCCTGGGCCAGCTCTGCTCCCCTACTCTACCCCCATTCCCACCCACATCATTTCCTATATAGCTAAATTGCTTTGACCCACCTTCGCACTAGCCAATAGACATCCCCACTACTCTACTCATAGCCCGCATCACCATTAACAGTATTTCTCACTTTTCTCCTCTCCTAAGCCTTACCTGCTATTAACTCTTTAAGTTACTCACTTAATAAAACTCCTTCAATCAATCCTGATTTCTTCTGTTAACCTTACATAAACTCTTTACCCTTTATTTTTTTCTGACCTGAAACTAAAGCATAGCTATACCTTTCAAACTGTATTTCTCTCCCTTCATTTTTAAATTCTTTTCTCATCTCTAACCACTTACCATAGTCCTCACCTGCTTACCACCCCATCTCCCACACTCTCTTATCCCACTATCCACCATACAAATAACTACTCCACCCTTATTGCCCCCTCTCTCTTTAACCATTCCACTATATAATTTCACAAGTTCAAGGAATTGTACATACCGAATGTCCAACCTCTCATCAATACAAAACATCAGTTCCTTTGCAAATGTTTCTTCCTACAGATACTTCAAAGGAAAATACTACTCTTATCTGGAGATATTCATTCCAACCCAGGCCCTTGCCAACAGCACTCTAACCATACTTATACAGCACTGCCCTTCCAACTGCCTCACAAAAAACTCATTACCATCACAAGCCTCCAAAAGTCTATTTTTTTGTCAATAAATATGCAAAACATTATCAATAAAAGCACCCTCCTTCACACCTGGATTTCTCAATATAACCCAGATATACTTGTCTTATCTGAAACATGGCTAAAACCTCATATTACAAACTGCAAAATTCTCCCCCCTGGTTCTAATATTATTTGACTGGATAGAAGTAAAAAAAGGATGGAGGAGTAGCTATACTCTACTCTGACCATCTCTCTCTCTCTCCTCTCAATAGCTATCCCTGATTTCTGCCCTGCTAAAATACTTATAGCAGCCTGTAACCTAAATCAGCACAAAAAAATTGGCATTGCAGCGATTTATATACCTCCAGGTAAAAAGATTCTCATGCTTGAGCTGTTTCTTTCTTGGATTTTTATATCCATTCCCTATGAGACAATCATCTTTGGGGATATGAATATTAACTGGAACCTTGTTAATATTGCCACCCATAGCTACTCTATAAACCTTTATGGCTTTACCCAGTTGATCACCTCACCCACGCACCGGCAAAAAAATTCCCAGAATGGCTTGGTCATCGACTGGATACTAGTATCTAACCCCCAGTGCTATCATAACCCTTCCACCCTACCCAACTCCCTTACTGACCACCTCCCTACCTTAGTAGTAAGGCACTCTCCCATTCTTAACAAAGCCACCAATATAAAAAGTCTTGTAATCTAAAAAACTACAACACTGTCAACCTAAACAAATTACTGTCCACTGTAAACTAGTTATTCCTGCACACATTACCCCTTGATGAGGCTGTCCAAAACTTCAACAATAGACTCCTAGAAGCACTTAACACCCTGACTCCCAGTACAAAAATTAGGCTAAAATGTAATTATCCACCACAGCTAAACCAGGCAACTTGATTCCTTATGAACAACAGAGACAGTGCCTGGAGAGCATGGAAAAAAATAACAACTCAGCTTTCCACCTGAATTTATATAAACAGCTTCAGAACCAAACAAAAAAGCAGGTCCTACTGGACAAAAAAAATTCTATCAAAAATCTCTGAGCAACCCACATTCCAACCCAAAGAAATTCTGGCACTCAATAAACAAATTACTATCTCTAGGGAACCCCTCTTCACCAAATCCCTTCCCTAACAAACCTTCTAGAGAAACTGCAATTCTACTTAACAACTTTTACATCGAAATAATAGAACAGCTTACTAAACCAGACACTCTCGATATTAAGACTCCACCTCCCACCTCATCTCTTCCCTTGTTCTCCCTAACGCCCATAGCAACTTCCTTCATCAGATCAGTTCTTAACAAACTCAAACCCTGGTTCCCATCACCCAACAAACTCCTTTCATTATTTCTCAAACATGCAGCCAGATCCATAGCATACCCTGTATCTATACTTATCAATAGATCCATCCAAGAAAATACAGTACCAGATATCTGGAAAAAAGATTTCATAATACCTCTCCACAAGGGAGAAAATTCTATAAAACCCTCAAATTACAGGTCTATTGCCATATTATCCCCCTTATTCAAGATACTGGAAAATGTATACATAGAAAAATTCTAAACCACCTCTTACAGGCAAACCTAATTACATCTACACAGCACAGTTTTCGACCCTCGCACATTACTACCACTGCCCTCCTATATTTCACACACAACATTGCCCAAGCCATGATAAGTGCTTTTGTCTTACAAAAATCATAAAACTTCCTTTACGATTTTTGTAAGACGAAAGCGCTTATCATTTATTAAAGTTTCTCTTGTGTTATCACCTGGGCCGTCTCTTGTTTTTTTCTTAGTTGGTCATCTGTGTTCTATTGTTCGTAGTATGCAAAATCTCCACACTGTCACTCAACAATCTCTGCACCTAGTAGAACAACGCTGTCACTCAACCATATCTACACCCTGTAGAATAATGACTAACTGGAAATAATCTGCTTCTCAACCCCAAAAAGACCAAGCTTCTCATTTTCCTCCCAAAAAACCTCAGTATAGCTAAGGAAAACTTTACCATCTCATCCTTGGATAATACAATTATCACTGATGACACAAACACCAAATTGCTTGGTGTTACTATAGAAGACCAATTAAAATTCAGCCTACATATCTTAAACTGTATAGAAAGTCCAATCAAAGACTAGGTCTTCTGTACTACAACAACAAATATATATCTAACAAAACTAGATCTATACTAGCTCAAACATTTATTCTACCACCCCTGCTATATGCTGCTCCCATACTTACTAACCTCCAAAATAATCTCTTAACCAAACTAGAAACCACCTATAACAAGATAGCCAGATTCACAGCTAGTAAAGGCTACAAATCCCATCACTATATATCCCTGAAAAGCTTAAGATGGCCTGAGCTCATGCTTCATATATCACAACTACAAATTGCACATAGCATCCTGAATAGCCCCAATTCCTGCCCTGTCCTTACATCTATACTTACACCTTACAAACCCAATAATAACCTCAGAAGCACACAACAAAACCTACTTCAGGTGACTAATCCAAACAAAAATATTGGAAAAATACTTTACAGTCATTCAATTGTATACTCATGGAACAAACGTCCACCGTCCCTTTGCTCCACTACCAAAAGTGGCAAATTCAAAAAGCAACTAAAAATTAATTTCCAACATGCATGGATCTATACTTGTCAGGAAATAACCTAATGAATTTTTCTTCTTCTCTCAATTAACATATCTGACTGGTATCTACCTAAACTGTCTACACATATTAATCTCTATGCAGTTAATAGCTATGCTATTAAATGCATCTTTGATGCACTATAGGTTCATAGGTTCATACTAGGCTATCTGCCCTAGGGCATTTATAAGCCTAGCCAGAGTGTGTTTGGCTTTCACCACCCATTTTAAATGAATTTTGCTATGCCCTTTTTCAAGGTTAGTATACTGTGCCTCTGTCTAACAGTGACACAGAAGTGATACCCGGGGTAAACCTACGATCTCCCATCCACTCATCAAGATTCCTCTTGAAGAGAGTCAATGAGGGACTCTGCCTAACCTGGACTGGGATTTTATTCCAGACTGAAGGGAGCCTCTGGGTTATGAATCTGTCCCTCCAGCATGTCTTATTTATTTCAGTGATGAGGTTCAAGTCTCTCGAGCGTGTAGCTCGATGGGATTTGGATTTTCTGAGGTGCAGCATGTCCATTAATTCCCGGTTGGACATGGCTTTATATGTCAGGCACAGATCGCCTCTGAGCAGGCAGTATGCCACTGAGTAGAGCTGGGGTTTCTTTAACCGGGCAGCATATGGCATCTGTTTGAGCCCTTTGATCCTTTTGGTGAGGTACTTTTGGGGTCTTTCCAGTTGCTGTGCCTATGTGGTAATTTGTGGGCACTTTGTTTTTGCCAAAGGGGATGACTATACACTTTTTGGCGTTTAGCTTGAGGCCATGGCTCTGGCACCAGTTGTCTGTTTCTATGAGGCCCTTTTGTAGGATGCTTGTGTCGGCTGGAGAGTTGATTATGGCGCCCAGTTTGCAGTCATCTGCGAACTTGGTCAGCCACAGTCCTTCCGTGATGGCCTGTACCTCCAAGAAATATATACCGAACAAGAGAGGTCCCAGGACTGAGCCTTGTGGGATGCCACTTGTAACTGGTTTGGAGTCTGACATGGCTCCAGCAATTCTAACCATGTGGGCTCTGTTCTTGAGCCAGTTTGCAACCCATCTAGTGACATAGGGGTTTATATTTAAGCTGGTGAGCTTATCTATAATGCCCGAGTGGGGTATTGTATCGAAGGCTTTGCGAGGTCCAGGTAGGCTGTGTGGACCACCTTCCCCTCGTCAATGGCCTTGGTGACTGTTTCAAAGAAATCAACCAGGTTTAAGAGGCAGGATCTGCCCTTAACAAAGCCGAACTGGGTAGGATCCAGTGTCTGTAGGTCCCCAATATCTTTATTTATGAGGTCCATGATGATCCTTTCCATAGCTTTGCAGACCAAGCTAGTCAGGCTTATGGGGCGATAGTTTCCAGGATCCATTGAGGCACCACCTTTGTGGAGAGGGACCACTGTTGCTGTACGCCACTCTTTGGGTACATATCCTGTAGTAAGGCTGAGATTGAACAGTAGTTTTATATTTGGGTTTAGCTCTTCTTGGAGTTCATGTAGGACGCAGCCCGGGACACCGCCTGGTCCCATTGATGCTGTGTTTTTTGCTTTGGAGAGGGTGGCTCTTACCTGAGCATCTGAGATGTCAGGGGGGCAGAACTCTGCTGGGATAGATATTTACTCTTTTGGTGGGGAGTTTGCACTGAACCTGTCAGCTAGGATGTTGGCAATGTCTGTGGGTTCGTGTATTTTTGTCATTTTGGACTAATTCTGAGCATATCTGGGAATTCCACCCAGGTTCCTAACATAACTAAAGAAAGCCTTGTGATTATCCTTAGTGTCCTGTGCAATTTTTCTCTCAAGCTGGCTTTAGATGATTTTATGAGTGCCCATAGTTTTTTGCTAATACTGATCAGAGATGCCTTCCCTTTTTGGGATTTTGCTCTATCATGTAGTAGCTTCCTCCCTCTATTGTATAGTTTGTTTATGGCTGGGGTCCACCAGACAGGACGCCTGCCTTTGGAGGATTGGGTCTTGGTTTTATTTGGGATTGATGATCCATGCATTCCTGAAGGTGTTCATAGAATGCTTTATAAAGGATTCTGCGGTCTGGGCCATATTTTCCACAGGCCCGGGGGCTTTGAAGGATTCCACCTCGGTTTTGAGGAGTGTGAAATTTTCTTTAGAGAAGTTTTTCACTGTGGATTTCTGGGCAGGGGGTGGGGTCGGGATGTGAATATCCAGTGAGATTAGTTTATGGTCTGATCTTACCAGTGAGGGATACACTTCTGGTCTGGAGCATAGAGTCCCCATGTTGGTGATGATCAGGTCCAGAATGTTTTCCCCTCTTGTGGGAGTGGTAACAAGTTGTTCCATAGCATTTGAGTTTATAAATTCTAGGAACCTTTGGGCTAGGGTGTTGAAGCTAGAGTAATGCTCCCAGTCTATGTTTGGGTAGTTGAAGTCACCCAATATAATGGTATTTGGAGAGACCTTCATATTTTCCAGTGTTCTCAGGAAGGCCGAGTGGGGTTCCTGGGTTTGGGAGGGTGGTTTGTAGCAGGCTATAAACTGGAAAGCAGTTTTACCCACAGTTAGTTGCACATGGATAGTCTCTGATGCTTTGTGCTGTGCCACCAACCTGGGTTGTGGGTTGTGGGTATCTTTGATGAATATTGATACTCCCCTCCTTTTGTGGTTCGGTCCAAGTTTTGGGGCCAAAAAGCATGGTATGAGGTATAACCTGGTAGTGCTGGGGTGCTCTCGGGAGCCTTGAACCAGGTTTCTGTTACTGCACAGTTATCGATGTTCTCCATGCTAAGGAGAGTTTTGAGTGCGTGCATCTTGAGGTTTAGACTTCTGGCGTTGAGTAGCATTACTCTTAGTTTCTTATCCCTTGTGATACCTATGGAGGTGGGTTTGTCTTTTGAGCCTTGCCTAAAAAAGGCACTATGGGGGTAGCAAAAGCCTTTGCCAATATCCGAAAGCCCAGGGGTGACAGGTGCAAGCCGTCCCTAGTGAAGCATCGTGGCTTGTCGAGCATGTCATCCCAGGCTGACAGGCATTGGATCCCCTTTGAATGATGCCAATACTTAAGCCAATGTTGAAATTGATCATCTTGTCTTCATATTGTGGCATCATTCTTGGTGAGGGTAAGATGCTACTCAAGATCAGGGTCATACCGGCCTGGGCTACATGCTCAGAGAGCTCCTCTATGTCTCTTTTCATGTAGTCCAGGGAGGTACGTCTCAGGTCATTCACACCAGCATGGACAATGACTGAGTCATATTTGTACTTGCCTTGGAGTGACCTGAGTGCTTGCATTATGTGGCGGATCCTAGCGCCCGACAGGCAGCTCACCGTGACCATCTCCTTGTTCAGCCTGGTGAGCAGGACGTCAATGTGCCTGATGATAGAGTCACCTATTACAAGTGTATTAGGTGTGTTGTTTAGCCTTATGGGCTGTGACTGTTTGGCACACTGGCTTTGTGAGCTATGTGTTGCACGTGTTTTGTTTTGGGGTAGCGGTTGCTTGAGTGTCTGCTTTGGAGGTCTCTGCTGCTTAGGAAGATTTTTATTTAGAGCCTCCGAGTATGTTTTTGTGTGTTTATGTGTTTGGTTTGCTGTCATGGTAGGTCTATGTGAGACTGGAATTGTAGTGAGTGTGGTTTCCTTCTCCTCCTGACTGGTTACGCCAGTACTGAGTTGAGAGAGCTTAGCCTCCAGTTTGGCTATATGGTTGCATCTCTCACATGTGTTGCAATTTGTTGGGAGGAGGAGAGGGTTCTCTGTGTACAAGAGGCAGTTGTAACATTGCCTCAAGATTCCAAGATTCACCAGCTGGACCGGAGAGGAGATTGACAACTGACCTTTGGACATGCTAGAATAGTATTGGGAATTCCTTTATAATTGAAAAAAAGGGCCAAATGGGGAACAAGGTACTCAAGGGGAGTTTGTGAGGGTGTAGTGCTTTTAATTTTTTAGTGCTGACTTATATAATTGCTTTAGTGAGCAAGTGCCAGGCTTTAGAGTAGGAATAGTGTGTTTATTATGAGAACTAGATCTGTTCTAAGAAAAAAAGTGAAGAGCAGACTTTGTGGAGCCGAGAAAGGTTTAAACCCAATTAAGCGGCGCTGCCTGATGCTGCGCTATGCGCAAAACCGTGCAAAGCCGCCCTAAAGCCGGTTTTATACAGGAGGACTTGAAAGAGCTAGAAACTGTCCCAAAACGGCCAATAGACTACCAGATTCTTGTGCTGGGAACACTCCTCCAGGGATAGATAGGCTGCTCTGTGTACAGTCAATACATGTCAATTTCATAATTCCCCTCTTATATTGTTATTTGATACCAAGACCTGTGAATGTGGGAGTTGAACTCATGGAATGTTAAAGGGCTCCAGAACTTGAAGAAGAGAAAGCTGTTGCTACACATATTATTACAGGACAAAGCACTGTTTGTATTTCTACAGGAAACACATTTGATGAATGAACAATGGAATGATATTAGAAAAAAGAACTGGATTAGAGAGCTAGTGACATCAGAAGGTAAGACAAACAGTGCGGAGTGGCTATAATTATCAAACCCAATACAAAGATAGGATTTTATACTCCAAAGTGGATCCAAATGGGCGATGGTGTTATGTGATTTTATCGGATAATGCATTTGATAAACCTATCCTACCTTTGAATATATATGCCCCATGCAATGATCAACACACTTTCATAGCATCATTATATCCAATATTAACACAATATGATGGTTATTATTTTGTTGTGGTGGGGACTGAATACCTATCAAAATCCAAAGTTGGATAGGTCTTGTCCACGGAGAGCATTTAATAAGCAGGCCGGGATAGCATTGAATGATTTTAAGGAAGATTTTCAATTATATGACCCCTTTTCTTATTCACAAGATATTAATAATGCAAATAAATATACCTTCTATTCACCATGCCACAAAATGTGGGCTAGAATAGATTACTTTTGATATCTAAAGCACTAACGAATTTAGAACCAGTGGTGGTTATACATACTGCCATCTATCAGATCACTCAAAAATTTCGTTAAAATTTTCTAAAGATTTAAAAGACACAAGAAGGCATAGGGGTTATAATTGGTCACTCAACCCAAATCTTTTAAGTAAAAAGAGATAGCAGATGGAATTATAAAATATTTTAAAGAATTTACAGATAGCTTGAAGCTCCAAAACATACCCTGACATTGAATGGGCAACAGCTAAAGCTCAAATTAGAGGATTTCTTATACAAAAGCCTCATATTATAAGAAAATTCATAATAGTGATATTCAAAACTAGAAATAAGAATAAAACAACTTGATAATGAGCTGATTCAGAATTTTAACGCTCAAACTGAGGAGGAAATGTTGAAGCTTCAAAGGGATCTCTTTTGCTTCATAATAATAAATTAACACTTCAAGAACATAGGTGTTTAGTGAAATATGCTAATAATGTTCAAATACCATCAAAAGCACTGGCAAGGATTATAAATCAATCAAAACAACTGGATATATTTCGAAATTCAGTATAATGACACAATATATTCTAAAACTGAGGATATTGTTGATGTTTTTGGGAAAATCTATACTAAGGTGTATGAGGGCAAACTGATAGGTCTCTACATAACCAGAATAAAAGTTTTCTGCAAAAATTAACTTTCCAGAATTAGAAGAGAGCCTGCAAAGTGACCTGATTAAACCTATTTCTAAAGAAGAAATAGTATATACAATTCAACATATGAAAGTACATAAGTCGCCAGGGCCTGATGGTATTACAGCTGAATTTTACAAAGAGTTTGCTGATAGTTTGGGAAAAGAATTGTCTCATGTATTTAATTATATAACTAAAAATAAAATTAGTGACCCCACCTCAATGCCAAAACAATTTTCATACATAAAACCAATTCGGATCCCCTTAACCCAGATAATTACAGACCAATAGCACTAATGAATGTGGATATGAAAATTTTAACATCAATTATAGCATCGAGACTAAAGAAGGTTTTGATATATCTAATTTCTAAGGAACAAGCTGGATTTATGGCAACTAGACAAACCAGCGATAACACACTTACACTGCATAATATGATGACGTATGCTAAAAAAAACAACTTTAATATCTATGCTCTTATAATAGATGCCCAGAAAGCATTTGATAGAGTAGACATAAATTTTTTTGTTTGATGTGTTACCCTATTTTAACTTGCCCCAAGAATTCATTCAGATGCTACAAATATTATATAGTAATCCATACACTACGCTATACATCAATAGGACTTATTCTAACAGAATACAGATTAAAAATGGTACTCGCCAGGGTTGTCCCATGTCCCCCTTATTGTTTAACCTATATCTAGAACCCCTATTTTTATATATCAAGCAAAATTTGTATCATAATGCACCAATAATTTATAGGAATAAAATATTAATGTCAGCATTCACGATGATCTTATTATTTATTGTACAACCCCAATTTCAGACAGTGAAAAGATATTAAAGCTCATAAACTAATTTTCAGTAGTTTCTAATTATAAAATTAACTTACAGAAAACGAATATCTTCCCATTAAGAACCCCAAAGCCTTTTTCACTAATGGCCCTGATGGGCAAGTTAACATGTAAAGAAAATATTAAATATTTGGGTATCAACTTCTCTACGGATAATAAGGACTTTTATAACAATAATGTTAAACAGTATGGGAACACATAATAGCTGATTGTGACAGATGGAAGAATTTAAAACTACCGGTATTAGCAAAAGTATCAATAGTGAAATGAATATACTACCACGAATGTTATACATATTTAGGTCTGCCCAATTATCAATTTCAAAAACAGTTTTAAACAAATGCATAAAGATCTAGCTAAATTTATCTGGAACCCAAAAGAACTAGAATATCTTATGAGAAATTAATGACCCCTAAAACAAGAGGGGACTTGAGCTACCAAACTTTGAAGCATATTATTTGATTGTAAACGCTAATAAAATTTTAAGAATTGCTAATTATGATGTAACGAATACAACATGGATACCAACTTGGGTGGTCTTGAATCATAAGCATATTTTGGATAGGAAAATAAATCCTAAAGCATTGCCCTTTATGGACAAAATTAGTCTGATAAAATATGGGGTCATAGACCACATAATAACCTGTGTCTCATCTTTGCAAACTTTATTTCAGTCCGTAGATTTATTGCAATATATGATGGTTCTTCAACCTTTCCACAGGAATCCTAATTTTAAACTAAATAATCAGCTGATCGATCTCAGCAAATTTCCATTAATACTTAATCTGACTCTATTTGATGTTTTAATAAACTTGACTTATCGGCTTTACAAATTAGACAGGAAATGAATCTACCTAGAAGTTACATTGTTATAATGAGACAAGTTAAAGAACTTGCCTTGAGCTACTTTAGGAACTTTAAACCTGCAGCGGATTTGTGGATAAGTGCTCTGAATTGTGGCAAGCTATCCAACAAGACACTAAATTTATAGCAACTGCATATAAATTAATTAAGAATTTGAAATTTCAGGACAAAATTTTGCTTTCAGAGTATTGGGTAACAAAAGTAACAGTAACAGACAATCAGATATTAAAAGCAATTGATATAACTAGGAAATCAGTTTCTTTTCAAAAACTGATGTACATAATTGATGATTTGGAACAATGCATATTACACACATCTTAGATTACATAAATTTAACCCTAGGAATTCTCCAATTTGTCCATACTGTGCAGATCAAACAGCTGGATCTTCTTCATATGTTCTGAGTTGTAAATGCGTATATAAACTTTGGAACTCTCTTAAAGTACAACTGCAAAAGATGGGTTATCAAAGTTCTACACTGTCATGGGAATTTATGATTCTACACATTCCTCCAAGAGAGCTTTCCAGATCGCAAACTATTATTTGTATGAATATTTTTTTGCTGATGAAGCTCTATATAGCCACAAATTGGCTAGAACCACATAAGACATCATGGAATAATTTTAAGCTTGTGGCTATAAAGCATATACTAGCACATAAATTACTTCTGAAACAAACTAACAAAAATATTAATAACCCGAAAATATGGGAAAAGGTCTTCAATATTATATTAGCATGATACTGATTTTAGGAATATATTAAATATAGGAAGCATTTCATGTAGATATTGTATAAATGGTTTGTAGTAGTTATAGTGTATTATGTGTGTGATGTTTATTGTATTTTTGTAATGTTTTTGGAAAATATATTTCAATAAAAATTTATTATGGAAAAAAAAAAAGATAGGCTGCTCTAAGCTCACCACTGCCACTGGTGAACAAAGAAGCCTCCCTTTATCCAAGAAAGGAAATGGGTAACACAGGAACTTTCCAAAAGTCCAGAATGTTATGATGTTACTCTGAATTACATATTACATATTAGAAAATATTTTTAATTTTAAGGCATTGCTATATTTCCTTGTATATAACAATTCTAACCAAATTTCTCAAACATATTGCTATCATTTATTAAAGTTTCTCTTGTGTTATCACCTGGGCCGTCTCTTGTTTTTTTCTTAGTTGGTCATCTGTGTTCTATTGTTCGTAGTATGCAAAATCTCCACACTGTCACTCAGCAATCTCTGCACATAGTAGAACAACACTGTCACTCAACAATATCTGCACCCAGTAGAATAATGACTAACTGGAAATAATCTGCTTCTCAACCCCAAAAAGACCAAGCTTCTCCTTTTCCTCACAAAAAACCTCAGTATAGCTAAGGAAAACTTTACCATCTCATCCTTAGATAATACAATTATCACTGATGACACAAACACCAAATTGCTTGGTGTTACTATAGAAGACCAATTAAAATTCAGCCTACATATCTTAAACTGTATAGAAAGTCCAATCAAAGACTAGGTCTTCTGTACTACAACAACAAATACATATCTAACAAATCTAGATCTATACTAGCTCAAACATTTATTCTACCACCCCTGCTATATGCTGCTCCCATACTTACTAACCTCCAAAATAATCTCTTAACCAAACTAGAAACCACCTATAACAAGATAACCAGATTCACAGCTAGTAATGGCTACAAAACCCATCATTGTATATCCTTGAAAAGCTTAAGATGGCCTGAGCTCATGCTTCAAATATCACAACTACAAATTGCACATAGCATCCTGAATAGCCCCAATTCCTGCCTTGTCCTTACATCTATACTTACACCTTACACACCCAATAATAACCTCAGAAGCACACAACAAAACCTATTTCAGGTGACCAATCCAAACAAAAATATTGGAAAAATGCTTTACAGTCATTCAGTTGCATACTCATGGAACAAACTTCCACAGTCCCTTCGCTCCACTACCAAAAGTGGCAAATTCAAAAAGCAACTAAAAATTCATTTCCAACATGCATGGATCTATACTTGTTAGGAAATAACCTAATGAATTTTTCTTCTTCTCTCAATTAACATATCTGCCTGGTATCTACCTAAATTGTCTACACATATTAATCTCTATGCAGTTAATAGCTATGCTATTAAATGCATATTTGATGTACTATGTTATGATGTTACTCTGAATTGTATATTACATATTAGAAAATATTTTTTATTTTAAGGCATTGCTATATTTCCTTGTATATAACTTAATACTAACCAAATTTCTCAAACATATTGCTACTGCATTCTTAAAATAATACACTTTTGCCTTGTGAATATTCCTGTAGTATATTTTTCTTTCTCTGTTTTTGTACTGTTAGGTATCTTACAACTTGAATTCTTAGTTTTTTGTAATTTTTACTAATTACTTTCCTGGAGCTTTTTTTTATCTGCGGTGGTGGTGCTGTGGTAGCATTGTCACCTTACAGTAAGACGTTGTCCTGTTTGATTCTCAGCTAGCGTGTCTTTTGTGTGGAGACATGCATGAATGGGCGTACCTTCGTTGAAGGCTGTGCATCAGGGCTGACAACTCGGCATGTAAAAATCTACTGCCAATCATTAGCGGACCAGAGTTCTGCTGTGGCAACCCCTAACCGGGAAAAGCCAAAAGACACCACAACAACAACAACTTTCCTGGAGCTTTTCTCCTCAGGCCTCTGCCAAAAAAGGGCTCTCTGGGCCCAGTCAGACTAACCCAGTTAACAAATGTAAAAATAAATAGATAAATAAAATAAGGTAAAAATGTATCTGCAGAAAACATTACAACTAGGTACTTAGAATTGAGGTAATGGGGTACTTACAGCCAGGAAGGATATCTTGTGAGGTAATTAGTACAGATGTACCAACACTAAGGTATGATCAAGAAGCAAACTGATAACAGTAGAAAAAGAGGAAAGGTTACCTGCTAGTCAAGTACCTGGAATCAATGAGGGGTAACCAAGCAGTGTGTACATGTGAGTGGTAACCAAGCAGTGTGTGCATGCGAGTGGTAAACAAGCAGTGTGCACATGTTAGTGGTAAACAAACAATGTGTGCATGTGAGTGGCAACCAAGCATTGCATATATCTGAGTGGTAACCAAACATGAATGGTAACCAGGCAGTGTGTGTATGAGTGGTAACCAAGCAGTGTGTACGTGTCAGAGGTAATCAAGTAGTGTGTGCATGTGCACTTCCAGGGCCCTCAGGCAGCACAGTGTTAAATGAACGGTATGCAGAGTATAAATATATGACTAAGAATTTAATTATTTAAACAGTTTGTAAAATCTGTATCCATGCAGAGTGCTTTTGAGAGTAAATGCAGGGCAGATATCAGAACAGCCCTCAGCAAACCTTGCTGCAAGAAGTTTTACAGTTTGAACAAAGATGTAATTAAAATCCCTCAGAGACATGAGCTCAAATAAGTCATGTTGGTACATGAAAGCTAACAAGGGAGGGGGCATATTTGTTACTGACACTGCCAAATATATTCAAAAGATTGAAGGGATACTTAGTAACACTGAGTTCTAACATAAAGTCAGCATTGCGTCTGTTACGTCCACATATAAGAAAATACACGATAACCTGCAACAGCTTTATGAGGAAGACCGTATCAATGGAAGACTTTATGATTTCCTAGCAGTAGCCCATCCTAAGCTACCTAGATTTTTGGGGATTTCCAAGCCTCACAAGAATCTTCAGGACCCCCATATATATCAGTGGTAGCAGGGGAAGGGGGTTCCTATCAGTTCATCAAAACTTCAGCAGTTCAAACACCATATGTTTGAACTGTGAAGTTCGAAAACTGATTATCGCGAAGCCGCAGAACACCAAATTCTTTCTCACGGAAAGAATTCGGTGGGCCGTTTCTGTGGCTTCACAATTTTCAGCACTGTGGTGGAAAGTTATGGGTTGGGTTCAGGTAAGTGTGCGATTGTGCGGACGTTAGGGTTAGGGCATGGGCTAGGTGAGTTAGGGTTAGGACGCGTGTGAGGTGGGTGTGCGATAGTGACAAACTTTAGGGTTAGGGCGGGATAGGTGAGTTAGGGTTAGGGTGAGGTGGGTGTGTGATAGTGACAGACTTTAGGGTTAGGGCGAGATAGGTGAGCTAGGGTTAGGGCATGGGCGTGGGTCAGGTGAGTGTGCGATAGTGATGGACATTAGGGTAGGGTTTGGGTAAAGGTAAGTGGATAGACAGTAGTGTATGTACAGTTTAGTGTAGGGTTATATGTAGGATTTTAAGTGTATGTGTGTGGATTGCTGTTTTTTTGGTGTGCTTGTGTTGTGTGTGTGTTTCTTGGAAGAGCATTTTTTTCCCCCTGGGAAAAAAATCGTTGTTCTAAGTCTTCAATTGATTTGCACTTCGAGGTTAGAAGTTCGAGCATATGGTGTTCCAACTTCTGCCGTTTCGGTGAAGTGATATAGACCTGGGGAAGGTAGCATCACTGAACCAGTAATGATTTTTCTGGAATATCATATTAAACTCTTGGCTAGCAGGGCTAACTCCTTTGTGTTGGACACACTTGATTTTCTGAGAAAAATTAGTTCCTGTCACTGGTGATTTGATTTTGGTGACTACTGATGCAGTGATACTTTACAACATGTGGATTGACCTCAACTCCCCCCACATCTTAACCCTCCCAGAAACCTGGTTAAAATCTCACATCGCTAACTCAGAAATCCTTCCTCCAGGCTACAATATCTTCTGTGCAGGCAGAGCAAATAAAAGAGGTGGAGAGGTTGCTATCCTCTACTCCGACCAACTTACTCTCTCTCCACTCTCACTTTCTGTACCTAGCTTTGCTCCTGCTGGAATACTAATAGTAAACTGTCACCTTAACCTCTATAAAAAAATTGCCATTGTATCCATCTACATCTCCCAGGGGACAACATCCCTATCCTTGAAAACTTTTTCTCCTGGCTCACCTTAAACCTTCCTTACAAAACCATTATACTTGGCGACATAAATATATATTGGACCACTCTTACTTCCTCATCTCCTACTCATAGTCTCAATATATACGGCTGCCACCAACTAATATCTTCCCCTACCTGGTCCAACAGAAGCTCTACTTCAGGAACTATAACAGACTAGATCCTAACTTCTGACCCTTGTCTCTACTATAACCCCGGCATTCTCTCCAACTCTCTAAGTGACCATTCCCCTATTTATATCCATAGCTATTCCCAACACCGTTCCAAAGAACACCTTTACAGAGAATGTCATGATCTGACACTTCAATCAAGACAATTTCATCTCCACTTTGTCCAGCATAAACTGGTCCTTTCTTAAAATCCTCCCCCTTAATGATGCTGTAACCCCTTTTGACACGCTATTTCTAGATGTACTAAACTCCATGGAAAAATCAGGGTAAAATCAAAATGTGCTCCCTGGTTAACTAAGCAAACACACTCTATCATGCATCAGAGGGATGCTGCCTGGAAAACTTGGGCCAGAAATAAAACTCCTCCCTTACTCCAAAGCTACAATGAACTTAGAAACAGGTGTAAAAAAATAGTTATTAGAGGCAAAAAACGTTCTTTGCCTCCAACCAAAGTATCCCACATAACAACCCTAAAAAATGTTGGTCTACCATAAATAAAATCCTCCACCCTGGTAATCCCCCTACCCCGAATCTATTCCCTCTCAATACTGCCTCAGAGACTCCTGCTGTTTTAAATAATTACTTTATTGAAACAATCCAAAAACTAACTCCAAATAGCTCTACTGTCTCCTCTCTACCTTTACACCCACTCCTCCTTCCTCCAATACATTCTCCCTACAATCATTTCTCATGGAACTATTCCCAAGGATGGCGCACAGTGATGGTTATCCCACTCCACAAAGGGGGAGCCACCAAGGACCCCGAAAACTACCGCCCCATTAGCCTAATGAGCCTGGTCTGCAAGGCTATGGAACGTACCATCATGGAACTTATAAACAATGACATTGGTAATCTCCAAACTCAGGACCCCACCCAATTCGGGTTTGTAAACGGCAGATCATGTCTCCAAAACCTGATAGACTTCTTTGAAGCAGTCATCAAAGCCATAGATGAGGGTAAGGTGGTTCACACAGCCTATCTAGATCTCACCACGGCTTTCGACACCATTCCCCACTTTGGAATTATGGATAAACTCACTAAACTAGGTATAAATCCCTATGTCACAAGATGGGTTGCCAACTGGCTCACTGACAGAACCCATACTGTGAAAGTAGCAGACTCTAAATCTGACTTCAGGCCATTGACAAGTGGAATACCACAGGGTTCAGTCCTGGGTTCTCTCCTGATTGGTATCTACTTCTCTGAAGTACAGACTAACACAAAAGGTCTTTGGCTAATGAAGTTTGCAGATGACTGCAAACTAGAAGCCATAATCAAAACTCCAAAAGATGTGGACATCCTACAAAAGTGCCTGGCTGAGACAGATGCCTGGTGTCAAAGCCATAGCCTCAAGCTCAATGCCAAAAAGTGCATTATCATCCCTTTTGGTAAAAACTTTGTACCCATGAACTACCACATAGGTGGTAGTCTACTTAACACCAAAAGTGTGATGAGACCTTGGGACATAGGTGGACAGTAGTCTCTCCTTTGATAATCACATTGCCACAGTAGTCAGGAAATCCTTCTACGTGGCCCACCTCATCAAAAAAGGTTTCTCATCCAGGAAAAAAGAGGTCATTGTTCCCCTCTACTCATCACTCATTAGACCCATTATAGAGTACAATGCCCCTTTTGGTATGTTCCTCACAAGACATCTACAACAACTGGAAAGGCCACAGAAATACCTCACAGAGAGGATTACCGGCCTCAAACAAATGCTCTACGCAGACCATCTCAAAAAACTGCAGCTTTACTCCGTTGTATATCGCCTACTCAGAGGCGATCTCTGCCTAACACACAAAGCTATGTCAAACCTAGAGCTTTTAGACATGCTCCACTTAAAGAAATCACAATCCCTATGAGCTACATGCTCTAGGGACCTAAACCTTGTCACCACAATAAACAGAACATGCTGGAGGGATAGATTCCTGTTCCAGAGACTTCCCATGCTCTGGAACAAACTACCTATCTATATCAAACAAAGCTCCTCATTAGCACTCTTCAAGAAAAATCTTGATGATTGGATGGGAGATAGGAAATTCACCCCAGGGATCACTTCTGTGGCTCTGCTCGACAGGGGCACAGGAAAATAATTTTCTTGGGTGGCGAAAGCCAGGGTACCTTTTGGCTAGACTTATATAGGCCCTAGGGCCAATAGCCTAGTACCTACCTATGAACCTATGAACCATTGCCTTCATCAAATCCCAATTAAATAAACTTAAGTCATGCTCTCCTTCTGTTGACAATCTACCTTCCCACTTTCTTAAAATTGCAATGCTATCACTTACCCTCTCTCTATCCTTGTTAATCATTCTATTACTGAATCTCTTGTCCCAGATGTATGGAAATCCTTCTACACAATCCCTCTTCACAAAGAAGGAAACTCCACTGACCCATCCATCTATCACCCCATTGCTATACTATCCTCCCTTTCCAAAATTCTAGAAAAGTGTGTCCACACTCAGCTACTTAAACACCTGCTAGATAATAACCTTCTTACTCCCACTTAACATGGCTTCACACCCAACCACAGTACATCAACAGCTCTACTCGCATTCACCCAGACAGAAGCAGAAGCCCGTGATGACAACCTACTAGTTTCCTGTTTATTCCTCGACCTCTCCAAAGCATTTGATATTGTCTCTCACTCTAAACTGATAACTAAACTCTACAGCCTTCATCTCTCCACCACCTCTTTAAGCTGGTTTTCTAGCTACTTATCTAATAGAAAACAATCTTTACGCTGGAAAACCGTCACCTCCCCATTACTTCCTGTTAACACCGGTGTCCCCCAAGGCTCTATATTGGGTCCTCTTTTGTTCAATATTTTTACTAACAGTTTATCCTCTGCTACAAACCTCCCCAAACTCTTACAGTATGCTGATGACTCAACCCTTATAAAACTGCCCACAGCATCCCAGAACTCCTTGCTCTTGCCCAAGATACTTTTACATCCATTGAAACCTGGCCCACTGACAATCAACTAATTATAAATCCAAAAAAAATTAAACTTCTACTTTTCCTTCCTAAAACACTGGCAACACACAAATCCACTTTCTCTGTTACTTCCCTCAACAATACCACTATCAGACCAGAACCCTATACTAAATTATTTGGTATTACAATTGATAAACTAAAATTCAACATACATATCCATCATTGCATAAACAAAAAAAACACCAGAAACTTGATCTCTTGTACCGTAACCACAAACTGTTTTCACCCTCCACCAAAGCCTCCCTGGCCATATCTCTCCTATTACCCTGTCTTTTGTATGCAGCTCCAGTTTTTACTAACTTTCAGTCTTCATTCTCTCTAAACTACAGCAAACATACAATAAAATAGCTAGATTTGCCTCTAATCTCCCCTACAAATCCCACAACTGCCTCACCCTTAAATCATTACAATGGCCTGAATTCCCTAAACAGTCGTTTCTTTCTCAGCTGCATATCACACACTTATTTCTTTATAATCTCACTTCCTGTCCCTCCATCTCAAATATTGTGTCTCTATATAACCCCCAACGTAAACTTCGGACATCTGACAAACATCTTCTTGACATTTACAAACCATCAAAAAATATTGCTCAGTCCCTATATAAATATTTTGTAGCTCATACCTGGAACTCCCTTCCACTTAAAATATGTAGCCCCCATAAGTTCCATTTCAAACTACAACTCAAACACTACCTTCTTAAGACCTGGTCCTGCCCTTGCCAAGCTCCAACCTGATCTCTAACTGATTTCTTCCTAATTTCTTCTTTTGATTACTTTAAGTGTTTCTCTCTTTTTATCCACCATTCTTTCTTGCTCTTCTAACACTCCAGTTTACCGTTTATCTGCAATCAGGTTCTTGTAGATATTCCTACTCAGGGTTTATCCTGCCGCTATTATATTGGATTTTGTGAAACTTGTATATAAATATTTTGTCTTTGTTTATTTCATTTTATGTAAATGTTTCTTGTCAATATTACTATTGTAATTTTTAGTCTTTGTATTAATTACTGTTTTTTTTTGGAATGTCTGTAATTGGAGCTTTTCTTCTCGGGTCTCCACTGAAAATGGGCCTTTGGCTCAGTTGGACCAATCCGCTTAAACAAATGACAATAAATATAAATAAATAAATAAATGTTGCCCTATGTGTACTATAAAGAGGCTGTGAGAGATTCCATGATGAAAGAAATCTTAGCCCTCTCATGTGAGATTACCCTAATTTCAAACTTAATGCATTTGGTATTGAGGAGGTATGGGCCTCCTCAAAACTGATTACATATATAGTTCTGCAATTGTAGGACTGCATACATATCTGCTGACCTCATCAGATTCAACATAGTGAAAGTTTTGAAACATGAAGAGAACAAGTCTAAGATGACTTCCCTGCTTAGTTTAGCAGAAGCATACCTGTGTCAAGCGGGAATGGAAATTAAACCAGAAGTAGACAAAAATTAGGCAGCAACCAAAAAAACAAATGAAAGAATATAAAGAGAAGGATCAGATGAGATGGCAAGAAATGTGGAAAAGGCATAAATATAGTTGCAAGTGCAGAAAACTCCAGGAGCAACCTCATTTCGATCAGGATGTGACATAGGAATGGTTAATTAGAGGTGAATTTAAACCAAAAGATGAAAAGTTAATATTGGTGGCTGAGGATAGTGGCCTATGTACACAATGCTTTACAAAGTCCACTGAGCATGTGGGAGAAGCAGACAAATGCAAGTTCTGTAAAACAGAACTGGAAGCAGTCGCACATCCTGTTGCTGGGTGTGATACACTAATGGCAGAGGGCTTGTATACTGAAAGGCATAATAATGTGGCAAGACTGCTGCATTAGGGATTGTGCAAGCATTACAGTACTGAAGTAGGTGAGAAGCATTGGAAGCATGAGCCACAAAGCATTATAGAGAATGAAAAAGTTTACATGGGGTCACCCACTACTAACAGTTCAAATAAATGTAAGAAACCCAAATACAGCAGTCCATGAAAAGTCCATGAAAAGAAGACAAAAGTAGCATTAATCACTGAAATTGCTACACCTGGTGATTTCAGTGTCTTACATACAGAGACACAAGTCTGCAGGCAGAAACAAGGGCAATGTGCAAAGTCAAAAGTCAAAGGAAACTGTCATTTAGATCTGCATATAGTACAGAAAAACAAAATGACATTGCTTCATTCCCAGTGCAAGAAACATACATACATACAGTTACTACAGCTACTATTTAGTATTTAGTAGGAGGAAGGATACCCAGACAATTCCAACAGGTCTCATAAAAAAATAATCTACAGACTTATTTAGATATGCTACCAAAACATGTAACTCGGTACAAATTGCAGAAGGAGTCAATGCTGGGCACATTGCAGGCAGGGGTGTAGCCAGTATTTTCAAATTTGTACTCACAGCTCCCAGACTGCTGTCCCCTTGACAAGCCACACCCACATTAACACTGCTGACCAAGCCAATCCCCTTCATATTGCTGATCTCTGAACAGATCAGTGGCAAGTATATACCAGGGTAGTAATTACGTACATGATGAAGAAGCATGAACATTTCATTCCAAAAGTGCATCTTCCTTAAGTCAAAAAACAAAATACCTTCCTATTTACACTGAGATAGATCAATCATTTTGCCCCCCACCCATGATTACTCTTCTTCCTCTTGCACCTCATAACCCCTGCTGTGGCTCATTAGAGCTCCAATAGTGCTGCTGACTAAAGGACATGCAGGATCTAAGCAACACATGCTCCGCAGTGTTGTGTTCTGTAGGTACAATATATAGTGCTCTCCCTAGGTAATACCCAAACTATGAGCCACAGCTACCTCCCTTCCACCTGCATTGGTCACCTGGCAGTGGCTGCTCACTCCTATGGCCTACACTCAGACTAAGCCTTTTGGAATAGTAAACCTTACATTCCCAACAACAAATACATTTTAGCTAGGCTTAGTCATACTACCACTGACAATAAATGAAGATGTACACCCATGGGAGTCAATCAAGCAAAAACTAAAGCTGTTGTAAGTTACATCCTTACTACCCTGCTTACATTCTGTGAATCTCAAGCCTTTGCTGAAAGGAAATTGGTTAAAGCAAGAACATTACCCTAGGCCCTCAAACCACTAGACTGTATGCGCTCTAAGGTGCTTTTTTGGAGTTTTTTCTAGTCTAATGATCCAGTGATAGTCTGAACACAATTATTGGAAAGAAATTAAAAGAAATTCAAGAAAGAAATAAGTTTTGCCCAAGGCTTAATGTTCAAATTGACACTATACCACCCAACATACTGAGAAGACAACAGCTTGTACAGACAAAAAGCATATCTACAAATGCAGGCTGCCTCTCTACTCTCCCACAAAATGAAAGCAGTCACTTTATGTATAGCCCTATGCTGTTACATGCTGAAACAACAAATGAAGACACTCAGGTTTGATTTTGAAAAATGTTAAAGAAACAATTACCACACTATTCTCAGCCCCCTTATAAGCTAAAGTGATCTTGTGTGCACATATCTGAGTAGTGCTGGTTTCAGACTATGTTGGGTACAGAGCATTAGTTGGGGATGTGGTCCCTCTACTAAGCCTGTTTTAAACTTCCACTGTACAGAGTAATTTACTGCCAAGCTCTATGCATATTTAAATAGTTGCATAAACATCCCCCCCTCAGAAATAAATACAACACCAAATTCAAAAATAAAGCTCTCTGGGCAGCATAATAAATAAAAAAATACTCTTTGCATGCAAAACTAAATTTAACTCTCAGAAAACCAAAAACACTCTTGCTAAAGTAAACAAGGAAGTCAGGACTGGGATTAAATCAACCAAAGCCTGGTATGAGGTAAAAATATAAACCCAGGTGAAAGATAACCACAAAGTATTTTTTAACTGTGCTAGAAATCACAGAAACAATGACTGTCACTACAGTCAGCTAATAAAAAATTATATCACATACTTGGACCAGAGGATATAGCCAATCCACTGGCCAACTAATTCAGACTGAACTTTATCACCACCCCCATCATCCAATATTCTCGCATCAAACACCTGCATCTATAACCCCCTCAAATTTCAACAATTTCTGAAGTTATTACATAAGACCAAGAACATAATATTTACTGGGACTGGACAACATACTAGGCTGCTTACCAGTTAGTCCAAAACATGATATGTCAAACCCCTTACAAAGTTTACTCAATACTAATCTCAAAACAGGTTTTGTGCTGGATGAATGAAAGACTGCAACAGACAGTTCCTTGCATGAAGGTAGGACTTCAATGGGACCAGGCAATTATATACACAAGCTTAACGAATCTCATCTAGGAACCTATGTCAACAACGAATTGTCCTTTGATCACCGCATATTCACTATTGTAAGGAAATCCTTTTTCATTGTACAGCTTATATCTAAAGGTATATCATCCAGATCTAGACACATAATTGTTCCCCTTTACTTGGAACTCATAAGGCCAATCACTGAATATAACACCCCTTTTAGTATGTAACTGTTCAAACACTTGCCACAAGTGGATGCTATCTAACCCTCAAACATTTAGGAATTATTCCAAACAAACATCCTACTAATGAGTTATACCATGATAAAATTTCCATCCCCCCAAATCATGTGAACTATGCTACCAATATGGAACTGTTTACAGAACCCCTATACCATCATGTAAACAGCTAACATATTTAGATATATTACCAAGCCATGTAGCCCCATATGAATTGCAGAAAGAGTCATTACTGGGCACATTGTGGGTGCTGCAACGAGCACTTTTGGCATCAAAGATTGAAACAATACTAATTTTATGAAATTTAATCATACTTTGACTTAGGAATGGGGCCCATTCCCGTTATGGTATTAGAAACCCAAAAGATTTGGAGAAATTAGAAAAGGTAGCTGTACCCACAATGAAAAAGCAGAGAACTGACTCAAATAACAAGCCACCCTGGTGGAATCCTGATATCAGCAAGTTGTATAAGAAAAGGAGAAAAAACATGACTGGAAATGCAATACCAAGGTGAGAAACTCCTCAAACTAAATAATTAACAGAAAAATCTTATCAAACCACCAAAGCCAAATTTCAGGCAGAAATATCCCCAAAGACAAAGGATAATCACAAGGCCTTCATTAGATTTGTCCATAACCTCAAAGGTAACACAACAGTGTGCTGAACAAATTGTAGATGGAACCACCTAAAAGGAACCAGAGTATATAGCAAACCTACTGGCTGATAAATTTAATCCCAATTTCACTCCTTCTTCCCCTCAAGACATCTCAGGAGATACCTTCAACCATAACTCCTCTGGCTATCACTAGCAAACAAGTCTTCAATGCACTCTGCAAGGCAAAGAATGCTACCTCAACGAGCCATGATAATATCCTGGGATCCCTCTTGGATAGCATGAAACATGAGCTATCAAGCACTCTAAAATCACTGTTCAACATTAGCTTCCTAACTGTCTTCATGCTTAGTTAATGGAGGACTGCAACAGTTAATCCTCAGCACAAGATTTGGCCTTCTACTGACCTGGATAACTACAGACCATAAGTCTGACTAGTCTTATATGTAAAGCCACGGAAAGAATTATCATGGATCTTTTAAATAAAGACAGAGGGAACCTGTCTTCTCATTTATTTCTACAATGATTACAGATATTGAAATAAAATAGCACAAACACTGATAGCCATTTGCTAAACAATCAGTGCAGTCTCACAATGAAAACAGACTTAGCATGAGCAGTAAACTTCTCTGCCCTTGAAACTCACATTCATTGAAATGGCATGAAAACTCACATTCAAAGAAAATGCAGCTGGCCAGTGGAGGACTAAGTTTACCTTGCACACATTTATAGGGCCATGCACACATGTATGTGTGCTTTGATTCACCTTCCTGATTTATTAAATTATATTCCTTGTATAATACCGCACCATTTGTTAGACTGGTGCTTTAAATTTGTAGTTATGAACACTCTTCTAGTAAGCAATGAAACAAAATGTATGAACCAATAATGATAAAACTACCCATTTCAGAAAATTTCAACCATAAAGGGCCACTCAGACTTCTGTTTTTACAATCCACCAATATCACTCAATAAGCAAAATCTCTGCAAAAGTAAAAGTAATCAGAATAATTCTACATTAAAGAAATCTGTAACTAATGAAGAGGTTGCTACTGGCAAACAACTTTATATTTCAATCTTTCATCTGGGAATTCAGTGCTTGCTGCCCTTGAAGAATTAATTGCCTATGTTACATTAAAAAATGGTATGCTGGTAATATTGCAATAGGGAATGACTGACAAACCAACATCAAGTTCAAATACCTAGTCATCTCATACAAAGGAGGACATACTCAGGACTGCAGAACCTCTGCCCCCCTTATAATGCACCAAATAATTGACAATCAAAATGGCACTGCATCCATCTACATGGTGTGGGAGTAGAATCCACAGTCTTCTGCACCAAGGGCAATTATGCTACTGACACCGCTTTAAAACTCTACAACACGAACAGTGACTGCCATTTCATAAACAAAACAGCTGCACATTGAAAACAGATTTAACTTAAGAAACAGTAAGCTTATCTTCCCTTGAAACTCACAATTCCATGAAAGTCAAATGAAATTCAATCCCTTGAAAATGCACTGAAACTCATAATTCCCTGAAAAAGTACTGAAACTCAAATTCAATTCTGTTGGCAGTCTGATAGTTCATGTACAGAGGATTCAGGCTCTTGTCTCAAATAGAGTTCACAGTTCCCTCAGCAGTCTGGTAGCTGGTATATAGGATTCAGGCTCTTGTCTCCTGTAACCAAGTTACAGGTTCAAGCCTGATCAGGTTAATTGACTAATTTCCTCCCCCATAACTAGAGCATTACATACCATACCTCTCAGCCTCATAGCATAAGAAATCTGGACAAAGCCTAAAATAATGGGGGGGGGAGCAAAGGCCCCAAAATAGGAACAGATTTTAAATACTGCTCTTACAGAGTTAGAAATGCTAGAATAACAGCATTTATTTTAGCATGCATTTTCTAAAGGAAATGAAGTCTGAAACTCAAATGTATGACATTAGTTATTTCAATCCTCAGTGATTTGCCAGAAAGCCACAAATATTGAGGAATAAGCCAAACATATGAGGCAAAAATCGAGACATTCTGCAAAAATCTGAACAGTTAAGAGGTATGCATTTCTCTCAATCTCTTAGTACAAGAAATCTGGACAAAGCCTGAAATAATGGAGATACAATAGCCCAAAATAGGAATCATGCCTCTCAACCTCTTCAAGAAAGAAATCTGGACAAAGCCAGTAGTAATGGAGGTGCAGAGGCCTAAAAATGGGGATAGTTTTTTTAAATATTGCCTTTACAGACTTAGAAAGTTGATATAATTACAGGTTTTGCATTAGCACATATTTTCTGAAGGATATGGAGTTTGAAACTGAAATGTCTGCCGTTATTTTCTCACTTCAGTCCTCAATGGTTAGCCAGTAATTTGCCAGAAAAATCAATAATTTTAGGGGAAATGGAAAAATATGAGGTGAAAATCTGGACAGTTGAGAGTTATGATAGGGATAGATTTTAAATATTGCTCTTTTTAACTTAGAGAGTTGCTAGAATAACAGGATTTGTGCTAGAATGCATTTTTGAAGGATATGTAGTCTGAAACTTATATATATATATATATATATATATATATATATATATATATATATATGTCTCATCATCGAAATCACATAAAGACATATAGAAACTCACTTACGCCGAAGTACAAAACAACAACCCTGTACTACTACTTAAAGTACATAACACTGAAGATGCACAAGACATAGACCTATATATATAAATATATATATATATATATATATAAAAATAAATATATATATATATATATATATATATATATATATATATATATATATATATACACACACAAACACACACACACAGTGGATATAAAAAGTGTAAACACCCCTGTTAAAATGCCAGGTTTTTGTGATATAAAAAAATGAGACAACACTAAATAATTTCAAAACTTTTCCTACCTTTAATGTGACCTATAAGCTGTACAATTCAATTGAAAACAAACAAATCTGTTAGGGGAAAAAATATAAAAAATAAAAAATAAAAAAATGTACAATAAGCTGGTTGCATAAGTGTGCACACCCTTAAACTAATACTTTGTTGAAGCAGCTTTTGATTTAATTACACCATTCAGTCTTCTTGGGTACAAGCCTGCCATCAATTAAAGAGACTCTGATTAACCCCAAATAAAGTTCAGCTGTCCTAGTAGGCTTTTCCTGACATTTACTCAATTGCTTGCTACAACAAAAGCCATGGTTCGCTGAGAGCTTACAAAGCATCAAAGGGATCTCATTGTTGAAAGGTATCAGTCAGGAGAAGGGTAAAAAAAACAAGTTCCACAGCATTGGATGTACCATGGAATACAGTGAAGACAGTCATCAAAAAGTGGAGAAAATATAGGACAGCAGTGACGTTGCAAAGAAGTGGATGTCCCTCCAAAATTGATGAAAAGACATGACAAAAACTGGTCAGGGAGGCTAACAAGAGACCTACAGCAACACTGAAGGAGCTGCAGGAATTTCGGGCAAGTACTGGTTGTGTACTACATGTGACAACAATCTCCCGTGTTCTCCATATGTCTAGACTATGGGGTAGGGTTGCAATACTGAAGCCTTTTCTTACACAGAAAAGACATCCAGGCCCGGCTAAAATTTGCAAAACAATACATCAAGTCTCCCAAAAGCATGAGGGAAAAATTGTTATGGTCTGATGAGACCAAGGTTGAACTTTTTGGCCACAATTCCAAAAGGTACATTTGGCGCAAAAACAACACGTTGCATCACCAAAAGAACACCATCCCCACAGTGAGGCATGGTCTTGGCAGCATCATGCTTTGGGGTTGCTTTTGTTCAGCTGGAACTGGGGCTTTAGTCAAGGTGGAGGGGAATTATGAACAGTTCCAAATACCAGTCACTTTTGGCCCAAAACTTTCAGGTGTCTGCTAGAAAGCTGAAGATGAAGAAGAATTTTACCTTTCAACATGACAATGACCCCAAGCATACATCGAAATCAACAAAAGAATGGCTTCACCAGAAGAAAATTAAAGTTTTGGAATTGCCCAGCCAGGGATCTACCTGAGAACACTGACAGATCGAAACACTGATGATGAGAACACCGACAACAGAAGACCAACAACGGAAATAACCAACAGTTTGAAATCCTGACGCTGAAAACACCGACATGCAAAATGATCGCCACTGTGTAAGTATGCGATAGTGACGGACTTTAGGGTTAGGTTGCGGGTAAGGTAAGTGTGCATTAGTGATGGACTGTAGGGTTAGGGTGCGGGTAAGGTAAGTGTGTGATAGTGATGGACTTTAGGGTTAGGGTGCGGGTAAGGTAAGTGTGCGATAGTGACGGACTTTAGGGTTAGGGCACGGGTAAGGTAAGTGTGCGATAGTGACAGACTTTAGGATTAGGTTGTGGGTAAGGTAAGTGTGTGATAGTGATGGACCTTAGGGTTAGGGTTTGGGTTAAGGTTAGTGCATAGATAGTTGTGTATGTAAGGTTTAGTTTAGGTTTGTAAGGTTTTTAGTGTGCTTGTGTTGTGCGTCAGTGTTATGGTGTTCGGTAATGTGGACTGCCGGTATTGTGTGGTTTCGGTATTTTGATGTCGGCGTTTTGGCTGTTGGGTTTGTGGTGTGTCGATGTAGTGTAAGAGATCCCCAGCCAGAGCCCAGACGTAAATCCAATAGAAAATCTGTGGGGTGACCTGAAGAGGGCTGTGCACAAAAGATGCTCTTGCAATCTGAGAGATTTGGAGCACTTTTCCAAGGAAGAGTGGGCAAATATTGCCAAGTCAAGATGTGCCATGTTGATAGACTCCTGTCCAAGAAGACTGAATGTTGTAATTAAATCAGAAGGTTCTTTAACAAAGTATTAGTGTGCACACTTATGCAACAAGCTTATTGTATGTTTTTTTTATTTTTTATATTTTTCCCCTAACAGCTTGTTTTTCAATTGAGATGTACAGGTTATAGGTCACATTAAAGGTGGGAAAAGTTTTGAAATGATTTATTGTGGTCTAATTTTTTTATATCACAAAAACCTGGCATTTTAACAGGGGTGTGTACACTTTTTATATCCATTGTATATATGTCATTATGTAGTAACATCAGTTCTCCATGATTTGCCAGAAAACCACACATTTTATGAGAAACATACCAAAACTATGAGGCTAAATCTGGACAGTTGAGACGTATGTTAAACACACACACAGACACACATCTACCCACTTTCTCTCACATAGCAACACACTCACCCTATCTTTCATACATCAACAAACGGCTAGTTTACATTCCATACACACACCTACTCTCTCATAGGTTCTTAAGTATATACTAGGCTAATGACTACCCAGGGCCTTTATAACCCTAGCTGTGCAAAAAAAGATGTAACAGCAGTTGAGTATGAGATCCCTGGTTTAAAGCAAAATGTTGGCAACCTTAGAACTTTTTAAATGAGAATGTCTATACAATAAAGGTGAGACCATATCTGCAAGGGAAACAGAACTAGAAAGTTATTTCCCAGAATTTTATTTCCACATACATATCTTTTAGATTAGATAAAAAATGTCACAATAATTAGCAGAGACAATAGGGAATCAGATTTAAAGACTCTTACAGGGACTTTTCAGTTGTACAACTTGAGGCACCAGGTGTTCTGACTTTCTATTTTTTAATATTAAACCTGTTTCATGCACCATTTTATATATGGCACAGTGTGTCCAGATACCTAAAAGAAGAGGCACTTCTACCTACCAAAAGGGTAGATGAAAGCTATCATTATCTCAACATGCTACCCCTGCTCTTGTGGATTGTACTACTGCAATCAATAAACACAAGAATGTTAGTCAGTAACCCAGACTTGATAAAATGGCTCTCTAACTTTCTAGTAGTCACATGTGTTGGAGAGCACCTGCACAGGGTTACATGCAGCAAGGCCCATTTCTTTGCTAGTTTCTACCCTCAAACCACCCATCTTGAACTCTTGAAAACTGTTCATTTCCTTGCAATTCAGGTTTAAAAATGACATATGCCTCACAAGTTTTACTGCCTTAACATCTGTCAAGTATTCTGCAATACCACTCACCCTTCTATCTGTTTTCCTGCAATTATATGACACGCTGCAATCCTTAATACAACAGCACATAAATAAATTTAGAGGTCCCAAGTGTGGTTATTTATTTTATTGCTACTTACGTTGCCATACTGTACCACGTAATTTCATGATATAAACTTCTATGTCTGTACTTGACTTCATGTACCATTTTAGGATACGATGTTCTTCAGATCGCAAATTATAAACAAACTTTTTAAACCAGTACTCACCTGGTGATCAAAGCAAACCACATTTTTCAAACTAGTGAACTTTTTTTGTGACTCAGCAACTCAGACTGGTTACAATAATTCTGCATAGCCCCTCTAAATCTCATTGCGAATGTAAATCACTAATATTGCCTATTTTTCTTCTGTTAATTTGCAACATACGCACTTCAGAAAACTGACCAAACACTACTGCGCATGTTTCAGTGAGATGGCAGCAGGAATTGTATGTGTGTGTGTGTGTGTGTGTGTGTGTGTGTGTGTGTGTGTGTGTGTGTGTGTACTGGGGGGCACCAGTTAAGATATCATCCCACCAACCAGTACTACACCTTGAGGTTCTTAGTCCCCAATAGTTCTGCTGCAAAAGTTCTTCACTCCAAAATCTCAGACAACCCTGCTTTTGTCAAAGTAACTGTTAGTGAATGAAGGCAGAAATGGTATATGCACTCTAAAGTCTTCAGCAAAGTCTGCAAGATGCATAAAGATAGTATAAATTATACTCCCATTACTCCCATTACTGTTACAAAGAATGAAACGATGTAAAGAATAAATCTTTGGAATACCAGTCAACTCATCTACCGGGATATCAGTTAACCAAAACTACCATTAGTCTAAATCTTAGGTTGTTGTTTGTCTTTTTCGGCTTTTCCCGGTTAGGGGTCATCACAGCGGAACTCTAGTCCACTAATGATTGGCAGTCGATTTTTATGGTGCCGAATTGCCAGCCCGACGCCCAACCTTCAGCGAAGGCATGCCCATTCATGCACGTCTTTCGGAGGGCACTCGACCGCGGGGAGGACATGGAGACTCCACACAGAAGGCACTCCAGCCGAGAATCGAACAGGAGAACCTCTTGCATCTGTATTTTCTTGTTATGTAACAAGTTGTACTGAAATGCCCTACATTTGATAATCACACAAGGCATCAGGTCAAAAGCCAAGCCATAATGAGACAAAGATTCAATGTACAGTATGGCTCTACATTATAACTAATGGAGTCTGAGGGAACATAACCAATAACCTATAATAGATTCTTCCTATTTCAGGCTATCAGTTCTCAGAATAGTCTTAGAAGCATTTAATCCATTTCTGATGCATTTTCTAAGTTATTTTTAAGAACTTAATCACAAACCACAGAACTGCCTCTTCTCTAGGAACTAAGCCAAAGTTTTCTGCAAAGTTCCACTCTACTTCACTAAGACAGCATGACAAACTATTAGAGAAAACAGCTGTATACATGCACATTTCTATTGTGTTATTCCTTCCAATTCTTTTCCTCGTCACCTCTCCTACCCCATGACTATGTCTTACAGCCAGTTCTCTCTCTTCGCTTGCTTTTTCTTATTATGTAAAGTACATGTGCGTAATGCATACAAACATCATAGATACAACTTAGACAACACATGTTGGATTTAATTTTTTGAAACACGATGACTGTCAGTAAACTACAAGTCACTTATACTAAAAAATATAGCACACACACGCATATACATACACACACACACACACACACACACACACACACACACACACACACACACACACGCACGCACGCACACACACACACACACACACACTAAAATCAGCATAATTATTTCCCTATATGGCATCAAAAGAAATCAAAGTTTTTTATCCAAACGAAGTCATGCCATGACAAAATCTGCAGAAATGTGATTAGTATGCATCAAGATTTGATTCAATGCAAAAGAACATTCCACAATCACATTACAAAGCTCTAACCATGTCTGTGTGCCTTTCTCTTATTAAGAATATGAGAATGTTTCCACACAGGTGGGTGGATGGATGGATGGATGGATAAATAGGTAGGTACTGAAAGCATGCACTGAGGCACCTAAAATGAACAATGATGCAATTCATCATGATTAGGAAATAGACTGTAAACCTTGAACTTTAATTCTTTTGAAATTATGACAGCATGAGTTCTTAGTTTTAAAGAGTAACCAAGACTTTTTAAATACTAAGGGGCCAGAAATTCCTTATACAAATGAAACCTAGACTGGGCTACTTAAACTAGAAACAAAGGAGTTGGTTTTGAGGTCAGTCTGGGTAAAACAGGCAAACTTTATCTCCTAAAGAAATAAAAAAATGTTGCATATGACAACTATTTACAGTGAACAAGAATGCATGATGAATGGGATTATTTTAATTAATAATTTCTTTCTCGAGCAATATGTAGACTAAGACCTTGTATCTTACAGCTTCAAATGAAAACAAATGCAGTTGTTCAAGGCACTAGTATTAAACAAGGCCTTGCCATCATCAAGGTACCAGCCCATATTAATAGGCAAAGCTTTTGTCCTCTGGGCTCACGTACCACCAGGTAAGGTGAATGTGTCATCTTGTCTACCATTTTTTCATGCGTGGGGGTAAGGCTGTCAGACATGAAAAATCTGCTACCATCTGGTGAACAGTGTACTTGTGTGAACTCTCCTTGAATTAAAACAAGGACATGACCACCACTGGTCAAAAACAATCAGGCCTTTAAAAAGATTTTTTTCAACAGATTTTTTTTGTTTTTTTTTTCATTTAGGCAGTCTCAGAAAATAAAAGTTAAACCAGCACGGGCTATACTTGTGAATGCAGGCAGTTTATGGTACAAACACAGTGTGACTAATACTAAACCACCAGCTTTCACACATTGGCCAACTTATGTTTACACATATCTACCTCACCATACATATTGAATGAATACGCATACCAGCACATAGAATATAGCTCCACAGTCTGTTCACATAGCAACACACACCCACCTTTTCTTTCATACAATGAAAGGCTAGTTTAAGTTACACACACACACACACACACACACACACACACACACACACACACACACACACACACACACACACACACACACACACACACACACACACACACACTTCCTCTCTCACACAGTAACTAACACACACTTCCTCTCACTCAATAATTAAGACACACACACAGGCATGCACCTTATCTCTCATACAAACAGAATGGCTAGTTCAAATTACATACACATACATAGACATACACACTTTCTCTCTCATACAAAAGCAAACAAAACCACTTGTGTAAATTATATAGGTACACACACACACACACACACACACACACACACACACACACACACACACACACACACACACACACACACACACACACACACACACACAGACCATTTACTTTCTTACTTACCTTCTCTTTCAATTGAATGGCTTTTGTAAATTACAAGGGAGTGAGAAATAGACTTACATCTGCTTTAGCATGCATGTGATGCACACATGGCCCTCCTTAAAGGAGAAAATGCCGCCTTAGCTTTCTCCCCTGGATCTTAATGCCTGCCTTGTGCTACCCCCTCCACAGAAACACTGTACTGAAGTGCATACAAAGAGTATGCCTCCCGGCAACCCTGATTGCAGGTTCTGTGAAAAGCACTTTTAGCTAACATCAAAGATTATAACTATACTAATTTCATGGACTTTAACCATACTTTGACTTAAGAATGTGGTCCATTTCCCATTAAGGTATTAGAAACCCAAAAGACTCAGAGAAATTAAACTGAGAGTCAGTTTTCCGGATCTCACTGTTTAAAAGCACACACAGTCACAAGAACTTTGCAATGATTTATTTTGCAAACCCACCCAGGTAAACTTGCCAGCATCGTGCACACACAAATGACCAAGCATATTATAATAATGCCACAGGGCATGCAGATTGCTTGTGTTTCCAGAAAAATAGCTAATTTTCTAAAGAACTTGCAGGACCTCTATAGACATTTTCTTGAGAGGGTTATGAAAGTGGGAGTATCAGCCATATTTTTGATCCTTTTAAGGACCTAAAAGCAAGGGACAATACTTCCTTATATGAACCGCAAAGAAGTTTTTTACTTGATTTTAGAAGTCCCAAGGTTTACCATAGGAAAGAGAAACTGAAAAGGATTATGACTTTAACTTGTTGCTCTTGAGATTAAAAGGATAATTTGTGACAACTAGACTATTTTGTACAGTAATAGACTGGTGAGGAAGATACTTCATCCTTTCTCTTCTTTTATTTTCAAAAAAATGTAGGACCATTAGGTCTTATTAGAAGAGACTTTCAACAAGGACATTATGGAGAGGCTTGGTACCTTTAAATGTGGGCCTTCTTTCTCTACTTTTTTGAGTTAATGAGCTGCAGAGATGTTCTTTGTGTATCCCAGTATGGGTAAGAAATATAACAGTAAGATGGCTGGAAACTGTAAAAGTGAAAAGAGTGTTCACAGAGCCCAATCCTCCAAATGTAAAGTTTTTATATGGAAGGAAGACTATTTCTAAGTTTAAAAGGAGAATAGTCCAACACACATCTGATATTAGAAATAGACTAAGCAAATGGACCCGACCCAGTTTGGCTTTGTCAAGGGCAGATCATGCCTTTTGAACTTGGTCGACTTCTTCGAAACAGTCACCAAGGCCATTGATGAGGGAAAGGCAGTCCATACAGCCTACCTTGACCTTGCAAAAGCTTTTGACACAATACCCCACTCGGGTATTATAGAGAAACTTACCAGCTTAAATGTAAACCCATATGTCACAAGATGGGTTGCAAACTGGCTAAAGGACAGAACCCACAGGGTTAGAGTAGCTGGCACCATGTCAGACTCCAAGCCGGTCACAAGTGGTGTCCCACAGGGCTCAGTCCTTGGCCCCCTGTTGTTCGGCATCTACTTCTCAGAAGTACAGGCTAACATAGGAGGACTATGGCTGACAAAGTTTGCAGATGACTGCAAACTGGGAGCCATAGTGGAAAGTACATCAGACACAGATATCCTTCAGAGGGGTCTCACGGAAACTGATAGCTGGTGCCAGAGCCATGGCCTGAAGTTAAATGCCAAAAAATGTATAGTCAGAGCTTTCGGGAAAAACAAGGTAACCCCAAGCTACCATATAGGTGGTAATCCACTAAGCACAGAAGAGGTTATCAGGGACCTGGGGACCCAGGTTGACAGTGGCCTTTCTTTTGACACTCACATTGCTAAAGTCATTAGAAAAACCTTCTACATTGCCCACCTGATCATGAAGGGATTCACATCCAGATCAAGTGAGGTTATTGTTCCCCTGTACTCTTCACTTATCAGACCAATGATCGAGTACAATGCCCCATTCGGGATGTATCTCACCCGACACCTGCAGCAATTGGAGAGACCCCAAAAGTTCCTCACCAAAAGGATAAAGGGACTCCAAAATCTGTCATATGCTGCCAGACTGAAGAAACTCCAGCTCTATTCAGTCGCATACCGTCTGCTCAGAGGTGACCTGTGCCTGACATACAAGGCCATGTCCAACCCGGAATTAATGGGCATGCTCCACCTCAAAAAATCCAAATCTACCAGATCCACTAGAGCAACTTAAACCTTAGCATGGATATAAATAGGACATGCTGGAGGGATAGATTTGTCACCCAGAGACTCCCTATGTTGTGGAATAAAATCCCGGTCCATGTGAGGCAGAGCACCTCGCTGGCTCTGTTCAAGAGAAATCTTGACCGGTGGATGGGAGATCGTAGGTTTACCCCGGGAATCATCTCTGTGTCACTGCTGGACAAAGGCACAACAAACTAATGGGCACAGTATTTTTTAACATAAGGGGTGGCGTAAGCTACAAAAACTCTGGGCTAGGCTTATAAATGCCTTAGGGCAGATAGCCTAGTATAAACCTATGAACCTATGAACCTATGAAAAATTGTCTTGCAAAGCACAGCATTGAATCACCAGGTCATTTTTTTCACCTTTCACATTTTGGACACGATCAGGATTGGTCCACTTGAGGGGAACTGTAATGCCATTCTTGAAAAGAAGGAGCTGGAATGGCAAATACATCTTAACGCCTACAACCCACCTAAAACCCACAAGGACTTAACTCTGCTTGCTAAATTAAATGCATTCTTCAGCTTAAGAAACTGGGCCACAAATTATTTTATTAATGGTTTTGACATGACGTTTACTTCATTCTTCACTTTTCTTGGACTTGTTATGCCTGTATTTTTTATAGTTTCTGCTTGCTTTCTGTTCTGCTTTAGCATACACCTATGCATAACCATTTGCATTTTTCCACACATTTTATTGATTGTTTTCTATTTCCTATTTTGAGTGTATGATTGATTTTATGGATGCTCAGTTTTAAAAGTGATCCGATGAAGCCCTGTAGGTGAAAACGTTTCCTTTTTCTGTGTTTTTAATACAGTTATGATTACAGTTTTTATTTTGATTGCATTTTTATTGGTGGCATTTCTTTATATCATTTCTGTTCCATTATTTTTAGGTGCTGTTTTCTTGATTCATCTGCCTGTTGCACACACTCACGCACACACAAGCGCATGCACACTCACACACACACACACACACACACACACACACACACACACACACACACACACACACACACACACACACACACACACACATGCACACAAAATCCCTGATTTTTTCTTTTTCTTTTCACTCCTTTTGGGAAGATCTTGTTGTCACTTTGATGCTAAATAGCCTTTAGTGAAGGAAGTTTCTATGACACCTTGTCCCTGTCTGGAGACAGACTAGCAGGTAATTAATTACTAGTTTACACTTCAGTTTATTTGGACTTTGTTTTATTGGTACTCCTGTTTCTTATTTTAGTTTGGATTGTAAAAAATGACTTGTTTTACATCAGGCTAGCTTTTGTTTGTAGGCTAAGCTCATTACTATGTATGAGGGTGTTAGCCATGATTTATGATGCTTTGTACTTTTTCCATACATGTCAAGCCTCTGAGCGCCTCTTTGGCCCTTTTCAAAAGGAACCTTGACAATTGGATGGGAGAAAGGAAATTCACCCCGCGGATCGCGTCAATTTCCCCGCTAGACAGGGGTCCAGGGAAGTAAATAGTGTGGGAAGAAATAGCCAGGGAATTGTTATGGCCAAGCTTATATAGGCCCTAGGGCCGATAGCCTAGTACCAACCTATGAAACTATATATATATATATATATATATATATATATATATATATATATATATATATATATATATATATTCGTTTTCTATGGGCTAAATTTGTTATTGAAAAGTCCAGTCTTTCAGCAATTTCCTTTCTGTGATGATGCATAATAAATAGCAACACTATTTATTATGGACATGACTTATGAAGACAATGGTTCATACAGTACACGATTCCATAATCTAGCCACAACCTTCCAGTCTGAGACTATATACAGAAAAACCTTAAATGGGCCACTGTCACCAATTTAATCACCAGACCTGGTGCACAGCTTACTGGACTTCTGCAGAGCCTATACAACATCCTACTGGCTTATCTTAAGATCCAGTAGAATAATGGCCAACAGTGTATGGTAAGAAAGACCCCTTTTGCAATTGTTCTATTTTGCTTATTTAAAAGCTTTAATTCAGCACATAAAGTAAAGCATAAAACATCCCTGAATGACACTGAAAGCTGAAACTCATTAATTTTTATTTAAGGCAAAGTTGTTTCTTTTAAACTGGTTTGACCCTGCAGTCTTTTGCTCACAGGTACAACTGACATTTCAATAATTTGGTTTTATTTCAGTTCATAAAATGAAGTTGTCAACAGCAAAACTGTTAAAATAAGCTTTATTCATTCATGTGAAGTAATTTACTTTCCTTAAGGAAATTCACTTTTATGGTATGATATGATAATGGCTTCAGCTCAAGAGGCTACATTGTTAATTATTTAGTCTTTATTTTATTTAAAGACCTCCTTTGCTACAGTGCCTATTATTTCTAAAGCTTTCATTTTGTTCTTTACTAGTAGATGTATGCCATTGTGGTGTTTGTCTCTTCTGGAAGCAGCCCTGATAAAGATGTGGACTTTGCTGGACTGAAATGAATGGATTGACACTACCAGCATTTCACAGGCATCATCTAGTACCCCAGCTCTGAATTACATTGCTACTGTGAAAATAATACAAATGCGAAAGAAAATATATATCACATTTCCACTGCGTGTCTTACACAATATAAAATATGCTGTGCTTAAAATAATTGAAAAATATTGCAAACCACTGATACATACACTGTAAGTATTGGTAAAATTATGTATGTGTATGTAGCAGTGGGGCACAACCTTTTGTTCTTTCCTAGTTTAAGAAAAAAAACTGGAGTTTTATTTTCTCTGCCTTACATTTTGCAGATTGTTTTTTGAGAGATTATGGTTGATCTATAACCTTCAGCTGCCAACTCACTAAAATAGGTGAGTCATTAAATGCTGAGCAAGTACATATGCAATTGATGTACCAAATTTGCCGTTTTACCTTTCATGAGTACTGCTTAGTGAAACCCAACAATATTAATGATGTATCCCTGGATTTTAATTTTGCAAGAAGGACTCAAAATAAGAGGAAGCACTTGCTGTGTTAACTTAGAATTTAGGCTTATTTCAGCTTGTTCTTTCAAATACCTAAAGTAACTATTTTGTTCATCCTATTACATGTAGTCATAAGTCATTTGCAAACACAATTGCTAATGCCTGTTCTTTAATATTTTGAATACCTTACAAACTACTGCACAAAAATGTATTTACAGGTAAGGATCTTGCAGAGAACAGCCAGATGGTAAATTAGGAAAATAGACTCAAGCAGAACATCATCTTCTAAACCTGCATAAAAGTTGCTATGGACACATCCCATGTGAAACCTCTTTAATTCATGAGACATTGCCTCTACTAACCTCTGCAGATTTTTCTAACTGCTGATTGTAAATTGTGTCACACCACACAACAAATCTCAGCAACATGTATTCTAGTATCTTACTCTAGACCTCAATTGTAGAGGCTAATGTCTACAAATCTGTAATCAAAGTTAGTTGATAAAATTAGGTTTACCATTAGAATGTCAGAGTATCATTATACGGCTATGAAGTATTCGAACTACAGATGTTCGAATACTTTATATGTGTCCAGGTTAAAAGAGCGAACATTCATATTTGCGAATGGACTGTGCATTTGCAAATATGAACTTTCGAAGGGATGTACAGGGACTGCGGTACAGTGCAGTCAGGGAAATACATCCCTTTTCTCACTGTAGTGTCATCTCGGAGTTGGACTATATAGTTAGGGGGGTGTGAGGGGTGCAGGGGGGGCTAGCCCTCCTGCATAAACTGGATATTAGGTGTGCTAGTTAGGAAGTAGCAGCAAGGGTGGCATTGCTGTTAAGTGCCAAAAATGTCGTGTTCGACATTTTTGGCATTAACAGCTGATTTTTGAGATTAGGATGGTTAGTTTATGGGTACTTTCAATGAATTAGTTCGCTGTTAAGTACCTTTTTTTGTGACTTTCAAGATTTCAATAGTAAACCATTAGCTATCATGTGGTACTTGTGGCTTAAGCCATCCAGCATACTGTGCTTGTGTCACTGACACTGGACCAACAAGAGTCACTGGATAAATAGGTGTTAAGTTTTCCCTCCCATTACAGTCTAGTGATATCCCCAAGCATTTCTGCAGTTACATCCTAATGCTACCTCTAGGCAGCAAATGTTGCTGTTCATATTTGCATTAAAGGAAAACTCCACCTTAGAATTCAAACAACATTTGTTCACTGTATCTTTGTTTTCGAGCTATTTTTATGCCACAAAATCACTCCAAGTGCTTTTTTTACAATTTTAACATATTTCCCTCAAAATGGCACATGATGAGGCCTGCCTTCATAACGTGATCTTATTTTCTTGCTTTCATTCCTTCTGCTCAGAATACATTTCAAGTCCTCTTTATATAAATCATACTAGACATAAGGAAGTGGTGTTGTTTTCTCATGCTATTAAGACAGAATGGCAGGACTGTGAAGCACTGTCATCTAAACACACCTTTTGGTAACTATGTTTTCCTGACTGAACCTCATTTATGTGTCTGTCAGAGTTTGTTCTGTGCTGCCTGTTGGGTGCCAGGATCCGCCACATAACCCATGCACTCAGGTCACTCCACAACAAGTACAAATATGACTCTGTCATTGTCCATGTTGGTGTGAACGACCTGAGCTGTACCTCCCTGGACTACATGAAAAGAGACATGGAAGAGCTCTCCGATCTTGTAGCCCGGGCAGGTATGACCCTAGCCCTGAGTAGTATTCTGCCATCACCCAGAATGATGCCGCAGTACAAGGATTAAATGATTGACTTCAACAATTGGCTAAGCTTCTGGTGCCATTCTAAAGGGATCCAGTATCTGTCTGCCTGGGATGACATGGTTGACAGACCACGATGCTTTGCCAGAGATGGCCAGCACCTGTCACCCCTGGGATTCCGGATACTGGCTAAGGTTCTTGCCGCCCCTATAGTGCCTTTTTTAGGCAAGGTTCAAATGACAAATTCACCACTGTAACAGGAACAGGCAAGCAAAAACCGAAGGTGATGCTACTCAATGCTAGAAGTCTAAATCTCAAAATGCACTCACTCGAGGCACTTCTTAAAATGGAGAACATCGATATCTGTGCAGTGACTGAGACCTGGTTCAAGGCTCCAGAGAGCACCCCTGCACTACCAGGATATAACTCATACCACACTTTTCGGCCATGTAACCTGGAACGGAACACCAAAGGCGGAGGTGTGTCCATATTCATTAAGGATATCCACAACTCCAGGCTAGTTGCTCAGCATAATGCAGCTGAGGTTATCCAAGTGCAACTAACTCTGGGAAAAACTGCAATCCAAATTGTAGCTTGCTACAGATCACCCACCATGCCCCAGGATTCCCACTCCTCTTTTATTGATGTACTGGAAAATATTAGGGTTCAACCAAACACCCTAATACTGGGCGATTTTAACTACCCCACCATTAACTGGGAAAACTATTCATGTACCAACTCCTTCACTCAGCGCTTTCTGGAATTAATAAACTCCAATGCCCTGGATCAACTTATCCACACCCCCACCAGGGGCAACAATATCCTAGATCTAGTCATTACCAATATGAGTGACTGGTGTTCCACACCTGAAGTCAACGCCTCATTGGTCCAATCCGACCATAAGCTAATTACCCTAGATATCCACATCCTGCCTCCACCCCCCCATTAAGGAAACTATGGTAAAAAATGTCTCCAAAGCCAACTTCATGCTTCTTAAGACAGAAGTGGTGAACTTCATCACACCCATGCAGATGGACAATACAGTTACGACTACTGAATCCTACACAATTGCACTTTATAAGCACTTACATGAGTGCATGGATCGTGCTATCCCAAACAGAACCAAGATGCTATCCTCCAAAAAAAGGAAGCCAATCTGGTGGTCCCCTGCCATAAACAAACTGTACAACAGAAGGAAGAAACTCTTGCAAAAGAGAGTAAAATCCCATGAGTGGAGGAGCTCCCTGGTCAGCCTCAGTAAGAAGCTGCGATCCCTGATAAAATCCTCCAAAGCTAGTTATGAAAACAAAATCGCCACTGATTCTAAAGACAACCAAAAAGCATTCTATAGCTATGTCAAGAATCTCAATGGCAACACTCAGATCTGCTCTGAGTTACATCACAATGGCACTAAATATACAGACCCAACTGATATTGCCAACATCCTGGCAGATAGGTTCAGTGCTAACTTTACCCTCCCCTCACCCCCTAAAGAGCCCATCTCTATACCAGAAGAATGCAAAGTTCCTGTAATCATGGCTGCAGTGGTAAAACCCACACTCTCCAAAGCCAAGAACACAGCATCAATGGGACCAGACAACATCCCAGGCTGCGTTCTACATGAACTACAGAACGAACTGGCACCGCACCTAAGTACCATGTTCAATCATAGCCTCACCTCAGGCTTTGTGCCTGCTGAATGGTGCACAGAAATGGTTATCCCACTACACAAGGGGGGAGCCACCACAGGCCCCGGGAACTACCTACCCATTAGCCTGACGAGCCTGGTCTGCAAGGCCATGGAACGTATCATCATGGAACTTTTAAACAAAGACATTGGTAATCTCCAAACTCTGGATCCCACACACTTTGGGTTTGTAAAAGGCAGATCATGTCTCCTAAACCTGATAGACTTCTTTGAAGCAGTCACCAAAGCTGTAGACAAGGGTAAGGTGGTTCACACAGCCTATCTAGATCTTGCCATGGCTTTCAACACCATTCCCCACTCTGGAATTATAGATAAACACACGAAACTAGGTATAAATCCCTATGTCACAAGATGGGTTGCCAACTGGCTCACTGACAGAACCCACACTGTGAAAGTAGCAGACTCCAAGTCCGACTTCAGACCAGTAACAAGTGGAGTACCACAGGGTTCAGTCCTGGGTCATCTCCTGTTTGGTATCTACTTCTCTGATACTCCATAAGGCCTCAGAGACCATCCAAGTGCAACTAACAGTGGGCAAAGCTGCATATCAGATCGTAGACTGCTACAGATCGCCTACCTTGTCTCAGGACCCTCACTCAGCATTCCTGAGAACACTGGAAAATATAAAGGTCCTACCAAACACCATGATATTAGGAGATTTCAACTACCCAAACATTGACTGGGAGAATTACTCAAGTACAAACTCCTTTGCCCAGTGCTTCCTAGAGTTTATAAACTTAAATACCCTGGAACAGCTGGTCACCATGCCCACTAGAGGTGACAACATACTGGACCTGATCATCACCAACATGGGGGATCAGTGCTCCACACCAGAGGTAAACCCCTCGCTGGTAAGATCAGATCATAAAGTAATCACACTGGACATCCACATCCCGACTCCACCTCAGTCAAGGAAACCACTGTGAAAAACTTTTTCAAAAGCAAACTTCACACTTCTCAAGACCAAAGTGTTAAGTTTCAAAGCCCCCTTGCTACAGGATAATGCTATCCAATCTGCAGAATCATTTACAAGTACATTATATGAGCATCTACAGGGATGCATGGATTGAGCCATCCCAAGTAAATCCAAGACACACTCCTCCAAAAAGAGGAAACCAGTCTGGTGGTCCTTGGCCATAAATAAGCTATACAACAGAAGGAGGAAACTATTACATGATAGAGCAAATTTCCAAAAAGACATCACTGATTATTATTAGCAAGGAACTACAATCACTCATAAAGTCATCCAAGGCCAGTTTCTAAAGAAAAATTGCCAAGGAATCCAAAGATAACCACAAATCCTTTTTTATAGGTTCATAGGTTCATACTAGGCTATCTGCCCGAGGGCATTTATAAGCCTAGCCATAGTTTTGTGGCTTACGCCACCCCTTAGTTTGGAGAAACTATGCCCATTATTTAGCTGTGCCTCTGTCGAGCAGTGACACTGAGGTAACCCCTGGGGTGTATCTGCGATCTCCCATCCATTGGTCAAGATTCCTCTTGAACAAGGCCAGCGAGGTGCTCTGCCTCACATAAACCGGGATTTTGTTCCACAGCATAGGGAGTCTTTGGGTGATGAATCTATCCCTCCAGCACGTCCTATTAATAACCGTGTCGAGGTTTAAGTCACCGCCCTTGTGGCTCTGAGGGATCTAGATTTTTGAGATGAAGCATATTCATCAAATCTGGGTTTGACATGGCCTTGTATGTCAGGCATAGGTCACCTCTGAGTGGCTGATGCAACTGAATATAACTGGAGTTCTTTCAGTCATGCAGCATAAGACAGATTTTTGAGACCCTTTATCCTTTTGGTGAGGAACTTTGTGGCCTCTCCAGCTGCTGCAAGTGTCGGGTCAGATACATTCCGAATGGGGCATTGTACTCGATCATTGGTCTGATGAGTGATGAGTATAGGGAGACTATGACTTCCCTTGATCTAGATGTGAATCCCTTCATGATAAGGTGGGCAATGTAGAAGGTCTTCCTAACTACTTTAGCAATATGAGTGTCGAATGAAGGCTACTGTCAACCTGGGTTCCCAGGTCCCTAATAACTTCTTCTGTGTTCAGGGGATTGCCACCTATATGGTAGCTAGGGGTAACCTTATTTTTCCCGAAGGGTATGACTATGCATTTCTTGGCATTTAACTTGAGGCCATGGCTCTGGCACCAGTTATCCATTTCTGTGAGACCCTTCTGAAGGATATCTGTGTCGGATGTGTTCTCTACTACGGCGCCCAGTTTACAGTCATCTGCGAACTTTGTCAGCCATAACCCTCCTGTGTTTGCTTGTACTTCAGAAAAGTAGATGCCCAACAAGAGTGGGCCCAGGACTGAGCCCTGTGGGACACCACTTGTGACAGGCTTAGAGTCTGACATGGCGCCAGCAACTCTGACCCTGTGGGTTCTGTCACTCAGCCAGTTTGCAACCCATCTTGTAATGTATGGGTTTACATTTAAGTTGATGAGTTTTTCAATGATACCCGAGTGGGGTATTGTATCGAAAGCCTTCGCCAGGTCTAGGTAGGCTGTATGGGCTGCCTTTCCTCGTCAATGGCCTTGGTGACTGTTTCAAAAAGTCAACCAAGTTTAAAAGGCATGATCTGCCTTTGACAAAGCCAAACTGGGTCGGATCCAAAGTCTGCAAATTCCCTATGTCTTTATTTATGAGATCCATTATGATCCTTTCCATGGCTTTGCAGATCAGGCTTGTCAAGCTAATGGGACGGTAATTTCCAGGGTCGGTGGAGGCACCCTTTGTGGAGTGGGACCACAGTCGCTGTGCGCCACTCCTGGAGTGCGTATCCGGAGGTGAGACTAAGATTAAACAGCTGTCCTAACTGTGGGTTTAATTCTCGTTGAGTTCATGGAGCACACAGCCGGGACACCATCAGGTCCCATGGATGCTGTGTTCTTTGCCTTGGAGAGAGCAGTTCTCACCTGTGCGTTGGAGATGTTTGGGGGCTACAATCATTTGGTATAGATATCTCTTCTTTAGGCGGGAGGGTGGGAGAAGTTTGCACTGAACCTGTCAGCCAGGATGTTGGCAATGTCTGTAGGATCAGTAATCTTCACATCATTTTGAACTAATTCTGAGCATATCTGGGAGTTTCCTCCTAGGTTTCTGACATAGCTAAAGAATGCTTTATGGTTGTCTTTAGAGTCCTTAGCTATTTTTTCTCAAAATTAGCTTTGGATGATTTTATGAGAGCTCTTAGCTTTTACTTATAGTGATCAGCGGTTTCTTACCTTTTAAGGATTTTGCTCTATCTTGTAGTAGCTTTCTCCTTTTATTGTAGAGTTTGTTTATGGCTGGGGTCCATCAGACTGGACGCTTGCCTTTGGTACAAAGAGTCTTTGTTTTGCTTGGGATTGCCTGATCCATGCAGCCCTGCAGGTGCTGGTAGAAGGCATTTGTAAGTGATTCAGTGGTTTGAGTAATGTTAACCGCCGGCTCAGGGGCCTTAAAGGAGACCACACTAGTCTTTAGAAGTGTGAAGTCGGCTTCGAAGTTCTTTACTGTGGTCTTTTCATTTCGGTGGGGGATGAGGACCTCCAGCGAGATTAGTTTGTGATCAGATCTCACCAGTGAGGGGTATACTTCTGGCGTTGAACATTGTGCTCCCATGTTTGTGATGATGAGATCAAGTATGTTCTCTCCTCTTGTGGGGATGGTGACTAGTTGTTCCATGGCATTTGAGTTTATGAATTCCAGGAACTTTTGGGCTAGAGTGTTTGGGCTTGAGTAGTGTTCCCAGTCTATATTAGGGTAGTTGAAGTCACCTAGTATGATGGTGTTGGAGATACATTTATCCCTCCAGTGTTTTCAGGAAGGCCATGTGAGGTTCCTGAGTTTGCGAGGTGGCCTGTAACATGCTACAATTTGCATAGCAGTCTTGCCTATGGTTAATTGCACCTGGATGGTTTCTGATGCATCGTGCGATGCCACCAATCTTGAGGTGTGGGTGTCCTTGATGAATATGGATACCCCTCCTCCTTTCTTGGTATTGTCCGAGTTTTGTGGCCGGAACGCATGATATGAGGTAAAACCTGATAGTGCTGGGGTACTCTCAGGAGCCTTGAACCAGGTTTCTGTCACAGCACAGACATCAATGTTCTCCATACTGAGAAGGGCCTCGAGTGCATGCATCTTGAGGTTGAGACTTCTGGCATTGAGCAGCATTACCCTTAGTTTTTTTCTTTGTTTTGTTCTAGGGTGGTAGGTTTAGAATTTGAGCCTTGCCTAAAAAAGGCACTATGGGAGTGGCAAGAGCCTTTGCCAAAATCCGAATCCCAGGGTGACAAGTGCAAGCCGTCCCTTGAAACAGCGTGGCATGTACAGCATGTCACCCCAGGCAGACAGACATTGGATCCCCTTTGAATGACACCAGAGTTTAAGCCAATTGTTAAAACTGATCATCTTATCTCTGTATTGTGGCATCATTCTTGGTGAAGGTAGGATACTGCTCAAGGTCAGGGTCATACCTGCCTGGGCTACATAATCAGAGAGCTCCTCTATGTCTCTTTTCATGTAGTCCAGGGAAGTGCGTCTCAGGTCGTTTACACCAGCGTGGACAATGATTGAGTCGCTTGTACCTGCTGTTGAGAGACCTGAGTGCATGCGTTATGTGGGATTCTAGCACCCGACAGGCAGCTTACTGTGACCTTCTCCTTACTCAGTCTGGTGAGCGGGACGTCAGTGTGTCTGACTATGGAGTCACCAATGACTAGTGTGTCTGGCATAGTGTTTGGCCTTAAGGGCTGTGACTGCTTGACACTCTGACTGTGTGGTCTATGTGATGCAGGTGTTGTGTTCTGAGGTGGTAGTTGTTTGGGTGTCTGCTTTGGTGGCCTCTGCTGTTTTGGTAGATTTTTGATCAGAGCCTCCGAGTATGTCTTTGTGTGTTTATGTGTATGATTTGAGGTTGTGATGGTATTATGTGAGACTGGGTCTATAGTGTGTGTAGTTACCTTCTCCTCCTGTCTGGTCTTGCCAGTCCTATGTTGAGAGAGCTCAGCCTCCAGTCTGGCCGTATAGTTGCATCTCTCGCATGTATTTGTGTTTTGTGGGAGGAGGAGAGGGTTGTCTGTGTACATGAGGCAATTGTAACATTGCCTCAATAATCCCAGGTTCACCAGCTGAGCAGGAGAGGATATTAGCAACAGATCCCTCGACATGCTAGAAGGAATAGACAGAAAAACTTAAAAAGCTTTTGGGGATGTGGGTGACCGAGAAATGGGGTTTGCTTTTTGGGGTACTTTCTATAACAAGAGTGCTGTATCGAGGTGATAAGTACTGTAGGAGCAAGTGCTTAGCTATACGGATAGAGAATAGTCTACTTGGGTGTCAAGTAGAGATAATTTATAATTGGAGGATACACTAAATAGAACAGTAGTACACTTTGAGGAAGGTAGTTTTAAGGGAAAATTTGAAGAGTGAACTTTAGGTAGCCCTAATAGTTTAAATCTGCTTAACCGGCGCTGCCCTAGTGTGCAACGGTAGCAGCTCCATGCTAAATGCTAAAAGCGCTAGCTTAGCGTGCTTTATAGCAGGGGGCTGGAAAAAACAGGAAATGACCCAAAATGGCCAACAAATTAGCTATATCAAACATTTAGGTGGCAACTCTCAGATATGCTTTGAGCTACTGCAAAATGGCAAAAATATACACTGAACCAACTGACATTGCCAACATCCTGGCGGACAAATTGAGTACAAACTTCACCCCCCTCACCCCCAAAATGGCCTGTGTCCATCCCAGAAGAATGCAGAGCCCCAGACATCATGGACATGCAGGTAAAAACAGCCCTCTCCAAAGCTAAGAACAGAGCATCAATGGGACTGGATGATGTCCCAGGCTGCGTCTTACACGAGCTCCAAAAGGAACTAAACCCTTACCTAAATTCACTGTTCAGACTCAGCCTTACCACAAGCTATGTACCCAAAGAATGGCATACAGCAACAGTCATCCCGCTCCACAAAGGTGGTGCCACAACAGAACCTGGGAACTATCGCCCTATAAGCCTGACCAGCCTGGTCTGCAAAGCTATAGAGCAAATTATCATGGAACTCATAAACAGAGACATTGGGAAGCTCCAGACACTGGACCCTACCCAATTTGGCTTTGTTAAAGGCAGATCCTGCCTCCTAAACCTAGTTGACTTCTTTGAAACAGTTACCAAGGCCATAGATGAAGGGAAGGTAGTCCACACAGCCTACCTGGACCTCACTAAGGCCTTTGACACCATTTCCCACTCTGGCATCATAGACAAGCTTACCAGCTTGAACATTAACCCCTATGGGTGGCCAACGGGCTCACGGATAGAACACATACGGTCAGAGTTGAGGGTGCCATGTCCGACTCTAAACCAGTCACAAGTGGTATCACACAGGTCTCGGTCCTGGAACCCCTCCTGTTCAGTATATACTTCTCTGAAGTACAGGCAAGCATGGGAGGACTATGGCTGACCACGTTCGCAGATGACTGCAAACTGGGGGCTATAATCAACTCTCTGGGTGACACAGACATCCTCCAGAAGGGTCTTACAGAGTCAGATACATGGTGTCAAAACCATGGCCTCAAGCTGAATGCCAAAAAATGCATAGTCATCCCCTTTGGAAAAAACAAAGTGCCCATGAATTACCACATAGGTGGTAATCCACTATGTATGGAAAATGTAATTAGGGACCTGGGGACCAAGGTAGATAGTAACCTCTCCTTTGATAATCACATTGCCAAAGAGGTTACATATTCCTTCTATGTAGCCCACCTAATCACAAAAGGGTTCACCTCTAGATCAAGAGAGGTCATTATGCCCCTCTACTCATCACTCATTAGGCCCATAATAGAGTACAATGTCCCACTTGGTATGTACCTTAATTGGCACATGCAACAGCTGGTAAGAGCACAGAAGTACCTCACCAAGAGGATCATGGGCCTCAAAGAGATGCCCTATGCGGCTCGACTAAAGAAACTCCAGCTCTACTTGGTTGCTTGCTGCCTGCTCAGAGGTGATCTATGCCTGATGTTTAAGGCCATGTCCAACCCGGAATTAATGGACATGCTCCACCTCACTCTTAGAGCCACACTCTCCAGTGAATTAAACCTCAGCAAAGCAATAAACAGGACGTGCTGGAGGGATAGATTCCTGTCCAAGAGATTTCCCTCGCTCTGGAACAGAATCCCAGTTGATGTTAGGCAGAGCCCCTCACAGACTCTCTTCAAGAGGAATCTTGATGAGTGGATGGGAAATTGTAAATTTACCCCTGGGATCACTTCAGTGGCCCTGCTAGACAGAGACCCAGGAAACTAATTTAAAAGGGAGGCGAATGCCAATGCATTCTAGCTAGGCTTATAAATGCCCTTGGGCAGATAGCCTAGTACCTACCTATGAACCTACACGCTCTAGGGACCTAAACCTTGTCACCACAATAAACAGAACATGCTGGAGGGATAGATTCCGGTCCCAGAGACTTCACATACTCCAGAATAAACTACCTATCTATATCAAACAAAGCTCCTCATTAGCACTCTTCAAGAAAAATCTTGATGATTGGATAGGAAATAGGAAATTCACCCTGGGGATCACTTCTGTGTCTCTGCTCGACAGTGGCACAGGAAAATAAATTTCTTGGGTGGCAAAAGCCAGGGTACCTTTTTGGCTGGGCTTGTATAGGCCCAAGAGCCGATAGCCTAGTACCTACCTATGAACCTGTGAACCTTTGAGCCTTGCCTAAAAAAGGTAATATGGGGACAGCAAGAGCCTTGGCCAGTATTCAGAAGCATAGGAGCGACAGATGCAAACCATCTGTAGTGAAGCAACAAGGCTTGTCTATCATGTCATCACAGGCAGAGACTGGATCCCCTTTGAATGACACCAGAAGCTCAGCCAATTGTTGAAGTTTATCATCTTTCTGTTATATTGCAGTATCATGTAGGTGAAGGTAAGATGCTACTCAAGGTTTGACCCTGTGTTTGCCAGCATGTGGTTCATCAACCCATATATGATATGGTCACAGCCTATGCATACAATACACTCACAATACACCTAGTAATGATAAGCCTGCTGAGGTTAGCAAATGTGAAAAAAACCTTTGTGCAGACTGTCAGCAAGTAATGTCTGTATTGCACCCTGTAACTCCATATTGCTTGCTGAAGTGTAAAGAAGTACTTAGTTTGGATTAAGAACACTGCACTTGCCAACTGTGTGTGTGTATGTGTGTGTGTGTGTGTGTGTGTGTGTGTGTCTCTCCCTGGGGAGGAGCAACCTTTTTAGAGACTACTCATACCCCTTAAAAGTGGTATACTCATCTTTGCCAAGTCTGATGATGCCACCAACCTACAAATATACCTGTGGAAAAGTGAAATCGCAATAATGTGTATAGTGCGTCGTGTAAATGCATACTGCTGTATTATCATAATGTAGTTATGTAGGGGTTTGAATCCTGCACTGGCCAACTGTGTGAGTGTGTGTGTCTCCCTGGAAAGGCACAACCTTTTTGGAGACTACTCACACCCCTTAAATGTGGTATACTCATCTTTGTCAAGTCTGATGATGTCACCAACCTACAAATATACCTGTGGAAAAGTGAAATCTCAATAATGTGTATAGCGCATCGCGTAAATGCAAACTGCTGCATTATCATAATATAGTTAGGTAGGGGTTTGAATCCTCCAACTGTGTGAGTGTGTCTCTCTGGAAAGGCGCACCCTTTTTGGAGACTACTCACACCCCTTAAAAGTGGTACACTCATCTTTGTCAAGTCTGATGATGTCACCAACCTACAAATATACCTGTGGAAAGGTAAAATCCCAGTAATGTGTATGGTGCATTGTGTAAATGCATACTGCTGTAACATCATAATGTAGTTAGGTAGGGGTTTGAATCCTGCACTTGCCTACTGTGTGTGTCTCCCTGGAAAGGAGCAACCTTTTTGGAGACTACCCACACCCGTTAAAAGTGGTATACTCATCTTTGTCAAGTCTGATGATGTCACCAACCTACAAATATACCTGTGGAAAAGTGATATCTCAGTAAAGTGTATAGCGCATTGTGTAAATGCATATTGTTGTAGTATCATAATGTAATTAGGAAAGAGTTTGAATCTCGCACTTGCCTACTGTGTGTGTCTGTGCTCCAGGTGTGTGACACCGTTGGCCAATGTGGAGTGGGTTTTGATTTTTCTAGTGTATGACATATCACAATGACAACTGTATGTGCATTACACATGTAAGGTAGCTGTGGGGCAAATCCATATACATACATGTGACCTCAAGTATTTCATAAGTGGGTACTCTGCTTTCTCCATGAACACATGTGCTATCTTTGCCAGAGCATGCTGGCGCATTTCAGACCTTAGGTCACTTCTGTATGCTTATGACAAGCTTAGCCACTGCAGTGATCCCTGGGCTGCATCTTCCATTTCACATCCACTCATCACGGTTTCTATTGAAGAGTGTGAGTGAGGGTTTATGCTTGAGGTATATTTGAAACCTGTTCCAATGCAAGCAAAGTCTGGCAAAGATGACTAATCATTTTAGGTGTGCAACAACCTCTGTGGATCTGCATGCAAACCCTTTATTGCTTATGTGCTCCACAGAGGGATTTCCAAAACCCTTTGGTAATATGATCATCAAAGGAGAGATGACTTAACACATGGCTCTATGTATACATTAGTACCTGTTCCACATTTTGGGAGCTACTACCTATGTGGTACTCTGGGGATACTTTGTTTTCTAAAAGTGGATAACTATGCTTTCTTAGACTTATAGCTTTACAGCATGTGTTTGACACCAGGTATCTGTCTGCATGATACCCTTTTGGAGAATGTGTGTGTCATCTGGAGAATAAAGTACATCCCACATTATGCATTGTCATCAAACGTGGGCAGACATATCCCTACTGTGTTTGCTTGTACCTAAGAAAGCTATATGCCAAACAGGAGTGTTCCCAGGACTGAGTGCAGGTGAATACCACTTGTTACTGGCATAGAATAGTACATGGAGGCTGCAAATGTTACTGTGTGTCCTACATCTGTACGTCAGTTGTCAAGCTATCATCTAACAATCGTTTATGGTCAGTCTGTTGAGGTTATGTATAATACCAGTATGTGGGATGGGTATGAATTGCTGGTGAGCTATAGCTTGGCTGTGTTGACCTCCCCTCCCTCACCTATAGCCTTGTTGACTGGCTTGAAGTCTACTAGGTGTAGGAGCCATGATCTGGACTTTAGAAAACCTAAGTGGGTATGGTGCAGTGTTTGCAGGTTCATAATGTCTCTGTTAATGAGTTCCATAATGCTGTGCTCCATAGCCTTCCAGATAACATTGGTCTGGCTTATAGGGTGAGAGTTTCTAGGACCTGTTGTAGTTCTACCCTTAATCAATTTATGTTAACATTTGCACTGGGTGTGACGAGGGTGGACAGGTTTAAGAATAAGTATATTAGAGGGTCAGGCCAGGTTTGAAGGTTAGTAGACCATGCCAGATAGGCAGGATTAAGTTGGTTTGTACATGTGCTGAAGAGGGATGCAGAGTATATTGTGAAATAGATGCTAAGGATGAAGCCACCAGGTAACAGGAAAAGAGGAATGCCTAAGATGAGGTTTATGGCTGAGGTGAGAGAGAACATGCAAGGTGGATGGTGTGATAGCGCAAGATGCAGAGGCCAGCAAGAAATGATGTACTGTGGTGACCCCTAATGGGAGCATCCAAAAGGAGAAGATGAAGAAGACGTTGTAGCTCAACCCTTGTGGACTGTGAACACCATTACCGTGTGTCATTCCACATGTATGTAACCTGTATAGAGGCTGCATCTGGACAGAGCATTTATGTGAGTGGTGACTTCATATGTCAGCTTGTGTATGACACAGCCAGGGACACTGTCTAGTACCATTGCCACTGTGGTGTGTACTTTGTTAAAGAGATGTTTTAACTAGAGTGTCTGTGAATCATCATTTTTATATTCTTCAGGTCTGGAAATGTGGCCCTTATGTAATGACAGGGTGGTGAAATCCACAATTAAACTCTCTGACAAGGAATTGGTAATGTCAGTCAGATAAGTGTACTTTGTGACCATTTACATTAACTCTGACCCGATCTGAGATTTCCCCTGTAGATTATGAACAACACTGAAGAAAGCTTTAGTGTTCTCTTTGGAATCCTTGCCATTTTGTATTTTGAAGCTTGCCTTGTATGTTTATTGAGGGATTGTATTTTCCCAATGATACTGACCAGAGAGGTTATCCCTTCCTGGTATGTAACTCTTTTGGTACAACTTCACACCTTCTATTATAAATTTAGTTTATGGCATGGGTCCACGAGACTAATGCACTTTTACTGTATAAGTGAGAATTTCTTGTGTTTGTGCTAGCATGGTCCATGCAACCCTGTAGGTGAACAGTATGCATTAATAAAGGATTATGCAGCTGGGACAGTGTTAACCTTAGTAATGCAAACCAATGACAGATAGCAACAACAGCATCACCCACAGCACAGTGTCAACTCATGTCATACACACATATGTGTACTCAAGTTCCAAAATGTGTGTAGTACAATACATACTGGCCACCAATAGAAAGTATGGAGTGTTAACACCAGCCAATACAGGGCATGTCACCCTGCCCATGTGTCCAATATGCATGTACATGCAGACAGTGCACCTCCACCATGTTCACAAATGTACACCTGCAGACGAGTGCTGCACACACCCCACACTTACTCTCCACTGTATAACACATGCTGACACAACTACACACATCAGCCAAATGGCACATGGGCAAACAAAACACAATTGGAATAAACACTGGTGGAAACAATACAACATTGCTAATCACAGCTTTAATGCATCATGCCTGCTCAGCTACACCTTCAAGGATATCATTACACTTTACTGCTGACAACATGCTACACATCCAACCATTGCTATACTTTATTAAAGTTACCCTGTGCATCAGCACCATGTTAACCTGTTCCTGCATCAATGTTACAGATGACAGGAGGTGGCACAGGTTTCATCATATGCACAGGGTGTGTTGTTGGTTTGCCAGAGGCCTACACTGAGCCATACAATCGACATGTGTGTGTGTGTGTGTGTGTGTGTGTGTGTGTGTGTGTGTGTGTGTGTGTGTGTGTGTGAGGGCCATGAGTACTGTTATGGGCCAATGTTGATGTAATATATGCAGGTATGTGTTTGCCCTAGGTTTCTGATTTATGTGTGTGTGTCTGCATGCACACAGTTCCACCATGTGGCTGTCATATATGGGGATTTGTGAGACAGCTACAGACTGTACCTGGCAGGCTTTACAGATCACCATCTCTGGCCACGGATATGGAACCTGTACCTGGCAGGGGTGCTACAGACAGTATCAGGTACTAATCTAGACTGGGTACTATCCGAAGAGGTTGACATATGTCCACTGGATCCAGGTCCCTGCTGGGACTGCCTAGAGCCACATGCAGGTGGTCTTCTAGGATGGTCTATGGACAGCCACCCCAACATTGCTGGGGCTGGTACTGGCACTACGGGAGTGGCTGTGACTTGCTGGACGTCCATGGTGACCTCCAGCTGCTGATGTTACTGGCATACATCCCTGTTGATGTCTCAAACTTCCCACACTGTCCTGACACATGGACATGACATTGTGGAGGACATCCAATGTCTCACCACAATGTCTATCAATGACATCAGTGTAATTACATATGGCACCTGCTAGGTCATGAATACTGTCATTTACAGAGGTGTTATGAGCCCTCTGTGCCCTTAGTGCCTGTCTGGTGTACAGCTCCATTTGTGTCTGTGCCTCCATGACAGCCTGGAACATGCGTGTGGTAGAAAGAGGTGTGGCACGTCTGCCAGGGGCATGATGACCAGCAGTGCTCTGATGAGAACCCCTGAACATCTGCCTATGTGGTACCATTCCAGACATCTGGCTATGGCTGCTGTGTCCTGATACATGTGCCATAGATACCACACTGTCCTGGCCAGTGCCAACCGTACACTGTCCCTCAGCTAAGGGCAATGGTGATGATGGATGTACAGGCAGTATGACTGTGTGCATGGATGGGGTGGAGACTTGTGTACTGTCAGTTGGTGGCCCAACAACAGACCCTGACAAACCTGCCTGTGCCTCAACACACCTATCCCCATGAACACTGTCTGTCTCAGTGACATGAGGTTCCCTGCTGTTCTAAACCAGCCCCACCTTGGCACCTGTGAGAGGAAAACAGGAATCACACTTTAAGACCTGAACATGATGTCAGACCACATGCACAAATGCGCACACACAAAAATACACTCCTCCCTAAAGCAGACACACACAGCACCAGCAATCTCAGAACATACACAATAGCAGGTGATGGTGAAGTACAGTATCACAAGCAAAACAGTCATATCACACATGTCAGCATGCAGGACTTGTGTTGCTCAATAGCATGCAGTGCAAGTATAGACAGTCCTTGTTACTAACAGTATACATGACTTTGAAGCATGTGTTTTGTTATTAGGTGATGGGCCTCCACCTGGAACACAATGCATACATGGACAAAACATTGCTGTGCAGGTATTCAAAATGCAATAGCATCACAAGACATATATGTGTCAGTTGTGCAAATGGTGATTGGTATGCATATTGTTTAGAGGTGCATATGTGTGCACACACGCAACATTAAGGTGTATAGCAAGGTGTATAGCAATGAAAGCTATGTGTAGCACTGTGGTTACAATAACTGGATGGGGTATAGTACCATAGGCCATTATCATGAAGCATCATGTGGTCACTCAAGGCTACAAATGTTTCCCAAACCAGCACTACTCATGCTGTACTGGAACTGTACTACCTTGGCTACATTCACCATTTCACAAACAGTTGTTACATGAGTTTGTAAGGAGGCCAATAAGGAGCATTCCCTGACATGAATTTGTAGTGTGTTGCAGAGTGTCTAAATGCCCCATGATAGGCCTGTACCCCCCAGGTATATTATGTGCAATGTGTGGATGAGATTTTGGATACTGGAGTGTGTCTTTACAGAGGGTTTGGGAATCCTTTATGTGTAGCATGTTAAAATGCTCTGTGTATGACATAGATGTGTAGGTTATGTGCATGTTAAGTATCAACTATGCCTATCCAGTGGTCACTACAGTCTAGCCACATTTGTTTGAGATGGTCTGGGTATTGCATGTGTTTGAGGCAGCTAATCACATCAGTGAGATGTGCGTGGTCTTACACCAAACATGCACGTCATGCATTATGGGTAGGTGTGTTACATGTGCACATGGCCTACACCTTAACTATGACATGCAATTTTTATTTACAATAATAAATGTAAAACACTCTCACCGGCATCTGTCCACTGCCTTGATGTCACCTGAGAGAGACCTACATAGAGATGAGACAGTTTGTCAGTGGCCACAACTGTGGCATTGCTACTGTGTTTGCAATCTTACAGTACAACAACAGTTTACATTCACAGGGCTACAGATTATGGTCCAAATGATCAGTATTGCACAACAACAGGCTCCACATCTTTTAACAACACACTCCACATCTCACATATGCATGATCTACCAATACAGATAACAGTAGTCTACAGATATGCCATGTTACCTGCATGCTCCATGTGTGCTTGCTGGGTGGCTCCAACCTCCATCATGGTGTATGTCTGCTGCTGTTGTTGTTGGGCAGGTGCCACCAGGCTCAGGAGCAGCTCCTCCACTCTGGTGAGGGGGGGTGGATATTAACACCATCTCCTGTTGCAAGCTGTTGTCTTCGCACATCAGCAGCATGCTGACGGACATGTCTGAGAAGATCACTGCAGTGGTGACGTACCTGATTATATGTCCGGTTATTTAGGCCTACTTCATTTACCCTGTGGACATCTTGCCACATTGCAGTATGCTCCTGCTGGTCCTGGCTGGTTCATGAGATCATGAGGTTGTAGTGCTGAATCATGCTGGTAGTAATTATGTCATCTTCAGCACTACTGTAAGTGGGGTTCCTGTGATGTGCCATGATTCCTGGAAGACATAAATATGAAAATATGTCTGAGCAAGTCATATGGCACATTTAACATTATACAGTACAGATATCACTGAACTGTCCTATATAGCAACCTATTAGCTAACCAAGAGTGAAACACTTTAACTGCCACTTATTACTGCTCACCCCACAACTGCTTGGAAGTGCCTGGCTCACTCTCAATCTAATGAACCATGTTCTGCACAGCAACAAAATAAAATCACTATATAAGACTATACAAGAGTACCTGGCACACTGTATGCAACACGATGCACCACCTAGCCACAGCAGATATACATCAAGCTGATGTGTAAAGAAATATATCATCCATCACAATGAGTGTAAGGTCCAGTAAATGTATTACTATTATACCACACAACTTGTTAATGGCAAACCCGTGTCCAAAATATGTGCACAATTGTGAATATAGGTCTCATACTGCTGTAGTACACTATGAATGTTGCTAGATACACAGTTATATGTTTTACCACACATATGTCAAAGGACATGTTACAGACATACCCACACACACACATCAGACATAATTACAGGACACAAAGGTATGACAACCCAGATAAGCTTACAGTGTGCACTTTACAGTACTGTGTGTCAGTACTTACACAACCTTAAGCTTGAGAAATGTAATCTGTGATGAATACAGGGACCACACAAAACAGTGGATGCAAGCAATGTGGACATATACCATACTTCTGTACAGGCCCAGAGCTTCAAGCAGTACTACAGTACACACAGGATTTGGATTCAACATCAGTACCAATCAATAATCATAGATGTAGTGCTTTAGCCTCCAATGGCACACCCTAGTTAAAACCAAGGGACTTATTCACACTGTATGCAATAGCACTTTTTCTGCCTAGTAACAGAATACACAGCTTTTGCTAGGATCAAAGCAAGGACCCATAATACCATGACATAAACAGTTTCCCACTAAGCTATCCCACAGATACATATCTTGTACGTATTCACAAACACATTGACCATCACAGTCAGTTAACAGTACAGGGAGTGTATTGCAACAAGTAGATGTAGGTGTGTATGAGTATATATAACTATATATATATATATATATATATATATATATATATATATATATATAGCCCAAAATCCTGAAAGACCAAAATCCTGAAACTCAAAATCCTGAAAACACAAATAATGCTAATATGCCACTATAAAGACACTAATATCTACCAACTGACCCTGACCCTAACCCTAACCCTAAGGTCCGTCACTATCGCACACTCACCTGACCCGCGCCCTAACCCTAACTCACTTAAACTGCCCCTAACCCCAATATTTGTCACTATTGCATACATGCCTAACCTGCCCTAACCCTAACTCACTTAAACGCCCCTAACCTAAAATAAAACCAACCGCACACTTACCTGACCCCAACGCATGACCTAACACCACAGGGCTAACAATAGCAAAGCCACAATGACATCAGTATGTCTATTTTGTGTTTTCAGGATTTTGAGTTTCAGGATTTTGGTCTTTCAGGATTTTGGTCTTTCAGGATTTTGAGTTTTCAGGATTCTGAATTTTCAGGCTTTTGGTTTCAGGATTTTGATTTTCAGGCTTATGATGTTTCAGGCTTCTGAATGGGAACCATATACATATATACACACACATATACACATCCATTGGTGTACATATACATATATATGTAGGCACAAATACATTTCACCTTTCATAGTGAAAATATCAATTATACAAAGGATGTAAGGTGTACAGTAATGTAATTAAATCGCACACTCTTGGGATAAATGCATTGAAGGTGTTCACTGCCCAGGTAGCTTTAGCAGGCCTCACTGGCTTCAACATTGCAAACTGAACAAACCACCCACAGTGTTTAACCACCACATGTCATATACCAGCACTGTATGCTGTTTTGTTTGTCACACACTAAAACCTACATACAAATATGCGCATACTAACCTTCACCAACATGTATATCTCCACCTTTCACAAAGAGTTGCAATATGTCCCCTGCTCTATGCACATATACATATGTGAATATATATGAAACATATATATTCTGCATATGTGTGTTGCATACACACACAAGGTCCACACTGTTGTAAGTCCCTGGACCTCGCAGCTGAACTGTTGGGCCTTGCTGCAACACAAACAGGTGTCACATATGAACACACACTAACATTAGAGGGGGTATATATGGCTACAAATGCTAGATAAGCATACTAGACTGCTACAGCAGTTGCCAGTGCCAAGCTACACTTTAATATGACTATCATACATGTGCTGTTCTGTCACACCCATGTTTATATACGCTAATCCCCCACAGCCACTGGCCACACTACTGTACAGAACACAGATAATATGGATCAGATCTTTGACATTTAATGCTGAGCTACACATTTTACAGATATGTCCCACTGCCCACAGGTACACACTGTATTGTCCACAGCAGTAGTTAAGCAGAACATCTATGCATAAATAAGTACTGCTGCCACATATGAATGGTTCACATTATGTAGACTATTCTTCAATAACATCTACTACATGCCAGTAAATACATATGTGTCACATACCTTTCCTTTGTATGATTTGGTAATATTTATTTTTCTTTTTCCTTTTCTCTGTCTCAATCTCTGTCTCTCGCTCTCTGTCAGTCTCTGCAATAGAGTGATTGAGTTTGTTGGCAGAGATTGCAGCCTGCTTTTGTAGGCATTTGCACATGAGCATGTGATGGCCTCTGCACCAATTAGTGACCACCACTTGCTAATTGCATGCAGTCTGTTGTGTAGTAATTGCAGTAATCACTGTCATAGCAACACAGTACTATAAATTGCTAACTCAGGTAGGCGTGGCCCTTTCAGCTTTCCAAGATGGAGATCATCCTTGTTTGGTGTGGACAACATTGTTTAAGACAGAAGGTTGGTATAGTTCTTATATCAGAAGCCAGGGGTGTAGCTAGAGATTTACATTTTGTACTCAGACCTAATGTTGCTGCTTCCAGTACCCACTTGTCAGTGTAGAAATGTACTCACCCCTCATAATGCTACCCCAAGATACATGGAAAGATGTACTTTCTTTTCAACTTTTAGAATTAACTGCCATACAAAGCTAGTTATTGAGATGTATTCCTTTGGCACAAGAATTGTTTGTGAACTGCTATACTGTGAATATTCATTTACTCAGTTCTAAACAGTTTGTGCTTTTTTAGTGTTGACATTAGCACAAGCTGCTCAGAAAAACTGGACATATTTCAGTACAGTGAGTATGCTTACCTACATCCTTGGTAGACCCTGCACACACAGGTATATTCCACATTTGGGTAGGGGTGCAGAAGTACAGAGAGCGTAAGTATTATTGTGTGGATTTTATCTTGCTGGACTTACAGGGTTGCTGTGTACATGTTAGTTTATCAAGGCAAGTAATCTGTCTGTGTAACTCCAAACTGTGGACCTATCCACATGGTAGCCAGAGAATAGCCTGTTATTTTTTGTCTGTGCACCACACAGGTCTTTTCAGCAATAGAGCAATGGCATTCTTACAGTTGGTTGCTACTAGTACATGGCTACATCCATTTGTATTTCAGTGTTGTATTCCTACATAAGGGTATGCTTCCGGAACTCCTTCCAAAGCTATTTGCACAGTGTGTAACAGCAGAAAGGCTGATATGCCTCTGTGTTTCTGCCTCTGCCAGACCTCTCAGATACTCAGGTACATATTTGAAAAGACTCAGGGAAAAGTAGAGAAAAAGTCAGGGACACCTTTAAAATGTTAGTGCCATTAAGTTGAAACATTGAGAGAATCAGAGCATATGAATTAATACACCTTTTCTGAAGTAAAAGAAGTGTCTAACTCTTAATTATTGTCATTATTCATTAAGTGTAATTCACCACCTTTCTGGCCATTCAGTAGTTTTAGGAGGGATTCAGAGGGACAGAGCTAAAATTTGTGTCAAAATCAGGGACATCCCTGAAAATTAGGGACAGTTGGGAGGTATGGCCTCTGCCCTAAACAGATATGTTAGTGTTTGTCCTGCTGTGATACTGTGTGGAGTTGTAAAGTGATAGTGTAACTTTATTTCCTGCTAGAATGGCTGCTTCACTTATCACAGTCATGTAATGTAACCCCACAACAACTGTTGGTAAAGATTCACAGAACAAGTTGTATGGCATTCAGATTTTTCCTTTACATTCACTCATTCTGATGCATGATATATTTATTTCAGCACCAACTTGTTATATATCTACCGTGGCTTAGTGTTACTTCATGCAGAGACTGAGAGATGTGTTTTATTTTGCTGCTGAGCAGAACAAGGGCCCTCACATACAGAGTGACCAAGGCACTTTTAAGCAGTTGTAAGCTGGTTTGTGTGGGGTTGCATGATGCTTAACAATGCTAAGCTATGTGCAAACAAGCACACATTCGCTCAAACCCGCTAACTACTGCTTTATAGTGCTTACTCTTGCACACCCTGCGCTAATTTCTTTGAAAGAAAAGAAAAATGGGGAGATAGGAAAGTGGTGAAAAAGGGGCACAAAGAGGGAAAGACAGTATGGAAATTAGCTCGGGATGTGCAGGACGGGTGTAGGGAAGGTCCATAGCTGTCCATTTCATTAACAGCAACAGCTGTGCATATGGAATAAATTTGGAGGTAGATATGAAACCTTCAACCCCTGAGAGAGGGGTAAGGACAACAAAGTATGTTGTAATGCCAATTAAATTACATTTTATGTGTCCAGTGGACATGTGTCCAACATGGGCAGCTATGAATGGGGTGTAATTTTTTTGTTTTGGGAGCAAATTGCCCTTTTTTTTCAGGTGAGAGTGGAATGTGGGGTAGGGGAAGTAGGTATATTTGGGGAGGTAGGTTGGGGAAGTAAACAGACAAAACAAACAAGATGCATACAGGGGCGGAATATGACACATGTGGTGGGTGAACACCTTTGACGGGGAAGGATGTTTGGAAATCGCAAGCCCATGAGCCCACAGATGGAAACAGTGGGACTGCGGTCCCCACCCATCGGCAGTTACCACTGCACCTTCACAGCCCAGAGGGTGGCTGTGCTGGGGGCTGTGTAGGAGGGACAGGCTGACCCAGGAGTTGCACCACTCATGCCTCAAGCTGGTGTAGAGGTTCTGCAACACAGCATTCAATCTCTCTACGCACCACAGCCCGGACCATTAGAAGGGTGATAGGTGGCCCTCCTCCACCCATACTTGCACGGGGGGGCTGAGCCCCAATCCCTGCAATGCTTCCACCCGAAGCTGGCACAGGGCCAACGGAGGAGGAGGTCTCAGGCTGGGCACCGGACCTGCTGGTGCCAGGTGCCATGGCCAGCTGAGGTGGGACAGGTGGGTCTGCTGGGACCAGCCTTCCCATACAAACTATGTTTTGGAAGGTTTAATAAAGATATGGGTTAGTAACAGTCAACAGCATTCCCAATTAGTTATAACAGAATGCAGTAGTATTCCCATTAACCCAACACACCAGATTTTCAACAGTTGAAAAGCAAGCATAACACATGCATATATAGAACAATAGTGGACATTACAACAACATGCAGGTTGAATTGATGGCAACAGGCCACCAATATTGTGGTATTTTTAACAGGGCACATGCATAGAAATAAATGCAAATATTTATAAACCAATAAGACATATCTCCCAACAAATGTTTTGAGATTAGACATACCCATTGAGGTGTGGAATTGCATTTTTATGCACATACAGTAGGATGGAAAAGGATAACTCAATTAACAACTTATATATCCTTCTAGTTTTCACTACATTCCTATTAACTGCAGTTATATGTCACTTACATGTATTATTTTACACTACCCAATGTCCTTATATTATGCAATTGGATTTTGCTAGATTATATACATGAGCTGTATCTTACATACAAACTGTCCAAGATGCAGATGTTACTGCTACATATTTTGAGAGTTGCTCACACACACTACTGCTAAGATGGTACACTGACAGCTCTACTTTCATATAATTATCTAGATATGTTCAGGTGAAAGTATCAGTTATATGTTAACAGCTCCCTACATTTCTGGCAGCACACTGACATTTCTGGGGAACAAAATACCAAGCTACTCATGTGCCAGATTAACCTGTGCATGCTGGGCATGAACCAACAGTTGAGGGCTGTAAATATGCATAGAAGCTACTGGCACTCCCTTCATCCATGTTATATAGGCCTACCCAAGTGTGGGTTAACACTGCTTAATACAACAGTACTATTTGTAAAATGCAACAATACAACAACATATCAAAGAAAATGAGACAGACACACTCCAGGAATTATACTTTTATTAAATGATTATTACACCTTATTTATTGGGTTAAAACACTTTTTGAAGGTTCTCTCATTTATTTCATATAACAGTACATACAGAATAATTACTAACCTGCCTGATGATGCAGCCTTTGCAGCCTATCTTCATGGGCTTGCTGATTCATAGCCTGGACATCTGCAGTTGTGAAGTAAATGCAGTGATATTGAGACATACCTATCCACAGTATAGACAAGCATAGCAGTTCTTAACTACTTAATACAATGGCTACTTACTCAGTACTGGGGCATTTGCCATCCCATGGGCCTCCTGGATCCACTGGTCCAATTGGTCCTCCTTATGTCGCTTCAGGTCAGAGTAATGGTGCCTGACCTGCTCACCAGTCCGAGGAATGCCAGTGGCACTGGTGAGATCACGAGCTAGACAGTTCCAGGCCTCAGTTTTGTATTGGGTGCCCTGGTACTGGCCCTGCAGAAGTCTTTCCTCATGATTGTGGAAAAGGAGCCAAACCATTACTTTGGTCTCCTCAATGCTCCAATGTTGCGCTCGAAATCGAGTGCCTTCTCCAACACCGGCCATGCTGACTGCAGAAGGGAGCTACAACCAGTTATGGCAAGTATTCCTGCCTGTGGAGCTTGATTATGCCTCATTTCCCACACTTATTTGTGATTGGCCAGTTTTGAAAAAACTCAGCTGTAGGCACACCTGCTTAGCTGATGTTAGCAATGTTTAATATTCCTTTGATAGATATGTGTCTGTTGAAAGTGCATTGTTATGAAATGCTGTCATGGGTTAGTGGTGATGTACTGTGACTATAGTGCACAGTATCCAAAGTTCGAACCCTGTCACTGCTTTTATTTTCCTACTGGCCAGACCTGAATGGTTAAGGTACAGTAAAGGAGGTATGGCCGTGTTTAGCAGACTTTGCTCAACTTTGCCCAACTTTGCTCAGCATTGCTCGACGTTGCTTGACGTTGCTCGACGTTGCACTGGTTAGCGCTGTGCGCAGCTATGCGCAAACATGTTCTGGTTGTGCTAGTTGGTGCGATGCGCAGCTCCGCACAAAGAAATTGCGCTAGTTAACACAGTGCTCAGCTATGAGCAATTAAATATAAATATGCTCAATACTGGTAAAATATGCTTAGCAGTGCTTTACATTGCTTAAAATAAGTTACTCATGCATCAGTATGCATAACCATTTCATCTTCACATATATATATATATATATATATATATATATATATATATATATATATATATAAATTAGTTCACTACTACATATAACATTTCAATACTTTTTACAAAACTTTAAATAATAAATGTCAAGAAATATTTTTGTATACAGATTTCCAACAGAAAATGGAACGTGTAGTGGTGGGACTCGAACCGGGAATGCCTCCGCTTTGTGCGAAGGCTCTAACCACTACGCTATCTCACTTAATTTGCATATATTTTTCTTATTATCCTCTTCGGTGTCTAAACATCTAACTGTAGCTTAGCAATGGGCAAAGCCGTGCAGATACGGGCAGCTATATCGCAAATGGAAAAAAAAAAACATTTCTTTTACTTTTTATATTTGTACGGGGTTTAATATATGGGGGAGTGCAGTGTTAGAATGCACACATGTGAGCGAACTCGCTCATGTAACTAGACATTTCCCGAGTTTCATAAGTGCAGGGGCATGGATTTTTGGACTGCACAGCAGTCTGACATGCCCCCTACACTCGTCCATGCTCCATGTTAGCTTTACAGTTGAGGCAGCGCGCCCTCATTAATATGCATGGCACGCTGCCATCTTACTCTTAGACTGACTCTTCCGTGTAAGACTAATCTAGTCTTACACAGAAGATTAGTGAATCCTGAGGAATAAGTATTTATGCATTTAACAATATAAAGAAAAAATACTGACATTAAGACAGTGACCAAGACTACATGGGCAACAGATACCCAATGTGTGACAGCTACCAAGTAAAACATTAAGCAACATTTACTAGAATGTATACATTAATAATGGTTAACTCTACAATGTTGTTTATTATAAATAAATTGCATGCACCGATATTACACATAAATGTGTGTTTGTGTATGTGTACACACACATATATATATATATATATATATATATATATATATATATATATATATAGTTCCCTATCAGAAGCCTGAAACACTATAAGCCTGAAAATCAAAATCCTGAAAACTATAGACTGAAAATTCAAAATCCTGAAACTCAAAATCCTGAAAACACAAATAATGCTAATATGTCACTATAAAGACACTAATATCTACCAACTGACCCTGACCCTAACCCTAACCCTAAGGTCCGTCACTATCGCACACTCACCTGACCCGTGCCCTAACCTAACTCACTTAAACCGCCCCTAACCCCAATATTTGTCACTATTGCATACATGCCTAACCTGCGCCCTAACCCTAACTCACTTAAACCGCCCCTAACACTAACATAAAACCAACCGCACACTTACCTGAACCCAACACATGATCCAACACCACAGGGCTAACAATAGCAAAGCCACAATGACGTCAGTATGTCCATTTTGTGTTTTCAGGATTTTGAGTTTCAGGATTTTGAGTTTTCAGTCTATAGTTTTCAGGATTTTGATTTTCAGGCTTATATTGTTTCAGGCTTCTGATAGGGAACAATATATATATATGTAGATATATATATATATATATATATATATATATATATATATATATATATATATATATATATATATATATATATATATATATATATATATATATATATATATATATATATATATAAGGTCCCCTTCAGAAGGTTGAACTTTTAAAAGTTCGACTTTCATATGGCCGAGACCATATGATCGAACTTTTAAAAGTTTGAACAGTCTGAATGGGGATCTCCATAGAGCAAGGAATGGGAAGATTTCCTTTTACCACAATGTAGAGCGATCTCGAAGTTGTTATATTTAAATAGCAGAGGGTGTGGGAGGTGCAAGGGGGCTTGCCCCCCTGCTAGCACTGTTTAGTTTTTTTTTTTTTTTGTTTATTTTTTTTAGAACAGTCCACTGAAGTTCTCAAGAGGTTAGGCAGGCAGTACTCTCAGTAGTGGCTCGTGATATTGGACTGCAGGACTGCAGTCCCCCCAGCTGTGAACCACAATGGTACAATCCTCCTAACCTCGCATAGAAAGTGAATGAAAGTGAATCTGGACTGCTGCCTTACCAGTCTGGATTCAGGAAGAAGGCAGCAAACCGCTGATGCCCCAGAAGTCTATGTGGTGCTAACTGCATAGACTGGAATGGGATCAGACTGCAAGGTCAGCAGTTTTGGAACATTTGCAAACAGGAACCGGGAATCTGGAAGTGTGCATTCTGGCGCAAACACAGATGAACAGCTTTGGATTATTTTACAAGCCAAGATACTCAAGCTTTGGATTATTTTATCATCATGATGGATTGCAGGTACAGAAAGGAGCAGCTTTGGATTATTTTACGAACCGAGATACTCGAGCTTTGGTTTATTTTATCATTAGGATGGATTGCTGGTACAGAATGAAGCAAAGGTGTGTCTGGTGGCTATAGAGAGAACTCAGGATATCTGCTGGTGGTAGTTAGAGAATACCTCAGGCTTGAACCCTGTATCCTGGGTGCAGGTAACAAGAGCCTGAATTCCCTACCCACCATCATTTGTGAAACTGTTGCAGATTTTTGTCTCATATTTTGTTCTGTTCTGTTCCTCATAAAATCTGTGGTTTCTGAATTTTTTAACTCCTTAAATAGTTGGTGGTACAGTGGTAGCATTGTTGTCTCACAGCTAGAGGTTCTCTGGTTTGATTCTTAGCTGTGTTGCCTTCTGTGTTGAGTCTGCATGTCTTCCCTGTGTTTGTGTGTGAGTTTGCTCTGGTGTTTTCCCATATTACAAAGACATGTGTCTGCAGTATTTCTCCCTGGGCCTCTGCTGAAAAGTGTCTTTTGTTCCAAGTCAGACTTTCCTGGTTAACAAATGTTAAATAAATAAAAATGACAGGCATTTGAATTTCAGACTTCATATTCTTCATAAAGTACATAGCAACACAAGACCTTTTATTCTAGCAATTTTCTAAGTTTATAAGATGAATATTTGAAATTTGTCCCTATTTTTGGGACTGTATTCCCCCATTATTGGCTTTGTCCAGGTTTTTTGTGCTAAGGTTGAGAGCGATGGTGATAACTACATTCACTGAATATGTTTAAGGGCTATATTCCCCCATTATTGGCTTTGTCCAGGTGTTTTGTGCTAAGAGGTTTACAGCTATGGAGAGAACTGAATTCACTAAATGGTAGCCATTTAAGTTTCAGTCTTCCTCTCTTTCATAAATCAGCTGATTTGGCAGAGTGGTATGTTGCTCTGACTGTTTTGCACAGTGTCCTGGATTCAAGATTTGGCAGTGAAATGTATGGTGGTAACACAGCATTTTGTTTTACCAACTTTCCAAGATTATACAAGCAATGTTTAAAATGTGTCCCTGGTTTTTGGGCTTTTTCCCCCCTCACAATAAATTTTGTCTTTTTCCAGATTTCTTGTGCTGTGAAGTTGAGAGATACCGTTGAGTGTCAAGTAGATTTTACAGGGAGCTGAGAGCTGCAGGGGAAGAGAAGTTTAGTGCTGCTTAGGGTGAATCTACTTACATTGTTAATAGCACAGCCGGTAGTGTATTTGCTTTTGATGCAGAAGGCTGTGGGTTCTATTCCCACAGGGAGTGGATGCTGCCATAATGAAAATGCCCTCTTTGGTGAAGATACAGGCACTTTATTTGTAAATGAAATATAAAGTTGGTTGCTAGCAGCAACCTCATTACTTACAGATCTCTTTAATGTGGAATTATTCAGATGACTTTTACTTCTGCAGAGATTGTGCATATTTACTGATACTGGTGGATTGTAGAAGTTTGAGTATACTTTTATGATGGAAATGTTCTCAATTGGGCAGTTTTGTCATTATTGGTGCATGCATTTTGTTTCATTGTTTACTGGAAAAATGTTCAAAACAATAAATTTAAAACACCCTCTAACAACTGTACTGTATTATACAAGGAATATAATTTAATACAATCAGGAATGTGTATCACACAACACATGTATGTCTTGTGTGCAAGGGGCTTATCATTTGAAAACAGTTCAATGTTAATCTTTATATTAGCCAAATGTAATTTCTTTGAATGTGGATTTCAATGCTGTTTCAATGAATGTGAGTTTCAAGGGCAGAGAAGTTTTAATGCTAAGTCTATTTTCATTGTGAGACTGCATTGCATTGTTTAGCAGATATCTTAGTGTTTGTGCTGTAAAATGCAAAATAAAACTTTCAAATGAAATCCAAATCATGGTAAGCATAAAGCAGTATGCACTTCACAGTGTTTATGGTAAATGGGGTGAAATAGCCAAGTAATGGGACATTGGAATGGCTGCAGGGGGGAGGATCCATTCAACCATGACTTTGTGAAGGGGAAGGGTGGCAAACTCAAAGACAGCCCCAGCTAAACTATACCTCTCAACTGTTCAGATTTTCACAGAAGAAATAGATTTTTGCTTCTTATTTTTGGTTTGTTCCTCATACAATTTGTGGTTTTCTGGCAAATCATTTAGGAATTAAGTCACTAAATGATGACAGACATTGAGTTTCAGACTTCACAACCTTCAGAAAAATGCATGCAAAAGCAAGACCTGTTATTCTATCAACTAAGTTTACACAAGAGCAAGTTTTAGTACTATTTATATGTTCCTCCAATATATTTGTCATTGTCCAGATTTTCTGCATTAACAAGTTGAGAGGTACGTGCAAATAAATTGCTTCATAGAAGTAGACATATCCAAACCTCTCAACTGTCCCCAGTTTTGGCTCAAAATGCTGCTCTCCCTCTAATAATCCCTCTGCAAAATGGCAAATTTGGAAGAAAACATGGGGGGTTTACAATTAATAAATAGCTGTAATAACCGAGTTATAGACTACTTTTATTTCAGAAATGCATGTAGATTTGTTTATTTTGTCAGCTGCTCAAGTTAACAGTACTAATATTAAAAAAGTGTCCTTTCTTTGACAGGTTCCCAGCTGTATTGTGTGACTATTTTATATTTTTGCATCACATTTTTAGTCCATTTTTCATAAAATTGTGGTTTTCTGGCAAATTAATGGCAAATCATTAAAGATTGAAGTTAGAAAATAATGATGGACATTTGAGTTTCAGATTTCATACCCTTCAGAAAATTCATATTAATGCAAGACCTACTATTCTATTAGAAAGTTTATAAGAGCAATATTTAAATATTTTCCTTATTTTTGAGACTTTGTCCCACTTCTATGTATGGCTTTGTCCAGATTTCTTGCTCTGAGGTTGAGAGGTATGACAAATGTGTCAGGGCCTTCACAGTCAGCTAGAGACATTTCAAATTATGACCTACTTGTTGCACCCCACTCCCCCATGTAGTGACTCTGAATGTGTCCAAGCAAGCCAAGGAGCAGTTATTCAGTGTATGTGTGCAGAGTATCCCACCATCCAAGGTAGACACAAGTACTACAGTGGCTTTTCATCTGTCCTTGCTTGATTTTGCAGAATGTTTTGGTTTTCTGTCATATTTTATACTGTTGATGTATGCTTCTTATTATTCAGAAAGTGCCCGTTGCTCTGTGTTTAAGTAGCAATGCTTTCATGACCATCAGGTAAGCTTGTCTGAGATTGTAAGATGCAAGTAAGCTTTAATAAGCATACTGTTAAAGAATTACCAACAATGAAAGCCTTTTTGTTGTTGCCATGCAGAGAATACTTACATAACTAGATAGCATATAAGCCTTGGGTATTGAAATGCATATGAAAGTATGTGTAATAAAGGACAGGATTACACTATTTTAAGAAGCTCATTACCTTTGTTGGAGACTTGCAGTCATTTTTGCAGGCTTTACCCATAAACTAAACAGAATGGCAATCTATCATGTGTGGTCCATAACCTCTGCAGTAATCCTTTAAGCAATTTATCTTGAGCTTGTTTCTTGTTTGCTGTTCATTTTTTACTTTGATCATGTTTTCCCCATGAAACAAGTAGATAGTTGTCAGGCAGCAGGTCTTTTTTTTGGATAAGAAACATTTCTTCAAGTAGGTGTATCACAGAGATTGCTACTTTCAGCATGTACTTGGTACTTTTATAAAGCTGAATATAAATTATAATTAGAAATGCAGGGCAAGAAAAAGTGGTTTGAGTTGAGTGCTGCTTGTTTATCTTATACTTGACTTTGACAGGCATTCCAGTAATGTATTTAAAAAGTAAATTATTTTTTCATGCCTCACAACCTTTTTGTTTCCATCAAAATATTAAGTAAACTGTCATGTAGCCAATGCACTGAAATATTTTTTTCTTCTACACTTTATTTTGTCTTGATTGGGCACTCATAATGATGGTTTGGCACCTAGGGCGGTGTATTTAATTAAAGTTCAGTTTTTGTGTTTTTAGCTCCTCCCCTTTCTAGTTGGCTGCACCCCTTCCCATTGGCCCCACCCATTCATCTGTCTCCTGCAGCCCCCTCTTTGATTTGAAGTCACTAGTCACCACTGACTCTAACTCTTATTTAAGATACATACATCAGTTCAATAACAGTTAATATAATCAAAATCTTACTTGCCTTTATGAATAAAGGCTATACTAATCCTGGAGCATTCCTTCATCTCTCAAACCCACCATAGAGCTATAATTTGACCAAATGGCACAAACCTGGGATTGGGAATTCATGGTTTAAGATGGCGGCAGCTTCTCTTTTACCTTCTGGAGTTTATCTAGCAAACAGATTTTTGTCAATCATTTTGCATACCAGCTGGAATTAACTTGGATTCAGTCCTAACAGACAGATAAAATATTAATTTCTCCATGATTTAACAACCAACATACATAATTTTCTCATTTGACCATAGTTTAGTCAGCCATCATTCCCATATTGAACTGAAAAGGAGCTTACAATCCAAATAGTATCCAGAGCAGCTCCATTTTTGACAGGCTTGTTGGCTGTTGGTGAAGCACCCTCCAAGAGGAAAAAACGCTGAGAGAAGAAGGGAGCCACTTTTGAGATTTTAAGTATTTTTTCTCTGTTTATTTGCTAAGTTTTTCTGCATAGCTGCCTAGCTTGAGCATTTGCTGGCTTGTTAAACTTGATTTCTGTATTAGTAGCTGTATTTAGAGCACAACCAAAAGCTGTTTGCTGAATTTCCTGTTTGCACTTAATTTTAAATCGTTTTTTTTCTTAAAACTTGCATATTTTCTGCCCTTGACCTAGCACTCTTGTGTGGGGTCATTTACTGCACTGTTATAACTTGATATTACTTGTGAACCTCTGCTATCTCTTAAAAAAACAACAAAAAAAATCTTGCTTTTTTCCCACTTTTCTGAGAGTTAAAAAAGTTCAGTTACAGGCTTGCTGTTCCTGAACTATTTGAAAGTTTCTGTGAGGCCGTTTTTGCTTGGGCTAAAGGAAAGTCTCTCTGTTGATCAGTGGCAGTGAATAACATTGAGCAGCTTCCCTGCCCCCCGTAGAGGTGGTTACTGACTTGAAACTGTAGTTTTATTGGCCACTAGGGGTCATTTCCAAAACTCCTTCATCTTCCTCTCTTAAAACCTAGTTGCCTCGTGGTTTGGGCATCTTTTCAGGCTTGTTGGCTGTTGGTGAAGCACCCTCCAAGAGGAAAAATGCTGAGAGAAGAAGGAGCCACTTTTGAGATTTTAAGTATTTTTTCTCTGTTTATTTGTTAAGTTTTTCTGCATAGCTGCCTAGCTTGAGCATTTGCTGGCTTGTTAAACTTGATTTCTGTATTAGTAGCTGTATTTAGAGCACAACCAAAAGCTGTTTGCTGAATTTCCTGTTTGCACTTAATTTTAAATCGTTTTTTCTTAAAACTTGCATATTTTCTGTCCTTGACCTAGCACTCTTGTGTGGGGTCATTTACTGCACTGTTATAACTTGATATTACTTGTGAACCTCTGCTATCTCTGTAAAAAACAAAAACAAAAAAAAAATCTTTCTTTTTTCCCACTTTTCTGAGAGTTAAAAAAGTTCAGTTACAGGCTTGCTGTTCCTGAACTATTTGAAAGTTTCTGTGAGGCCATTTTTGCTTGGGCTAAAGGAAAGTCTCTCTGTTGATCAGTGGCAGTGAATAACATTGAGCAGCTTCCCTGCCCCCCCCCATAGAGGTGGTTACTGACTTGAAACTGTAGTTTTATTGTCTGTTTTGGGTCTATTCCTGCTTCTTTCCAGCCCCTGCTATCAAGCACGCTTTAAAGTGCTTTAGCGCGATTTAGCGCGGAGTTGCCACTAGAGCAGCATCGGGCAGCGCCGGTTAAACAAGGTTAAACTCTTTCTGGCTCCAGAAAGTCTGTTCTTCAATTTTTCCATTAGAACTGCTCTGTTAGGAACCTAAACAGTTTACACCTTCACTAAAAAGTGCGGCACTTGTTCCAAATAGCTTTTTCTTCTCAAAAAGCTTAGCACTTGTCTTATAAGCATATCCCTTGTCTTATAAGCATTCTCTTTGCAGGTCAAGCACTCCTATATTATACAAATCTCTCACTAGCAAAACCCCCAGGAGTGCCCACTTCCCTGCTAAGCCCACTACTTTTCTGTCTCATACCAACTCATAAATCTTTCTAGCATGTCGAAGGGTCAGATGCTGGCGTCCTCTCCTGCCCAGTTGGTGAATCTGGGAATTCTGAGACAATGTTACAATTGCCTCATGTACACGGACAACCCTCTCCTCATCCCACGTAACACTAACACTTGCGAGAGATGTAGCTATTTAGCCAAACTGGAGGCTGAGCTCTCTCAACTCAGGACTGGCAAGACCAGGCAGGAGGAGAAGGCAACTACACACACCACAATACCAGTCTCACATAACTCAACCACACCACTGAATCAAACACATAAACACACTAAGACATACTCGGAGGCTCTGAGTAAAAATTTACCTAAACAGCAGAGGCCTCCAAATCAGACACCCAAGCAACTGCAAACTCAATACACCACACAAACAACACATAAACAACAAAATCAGTGTGCAAAGCAGTCACTGCCCTTAAGGCCAAATACAACACCAAACATACTTGTCATAGGTGACTCCATAGTCAGACACACTGACGTCCCACTCACCAGGCTGAACAAGGAGAAGGTCACGGTAAGCTGCCTATCGGGCGCTAGAATCCGCCACATAACACAAGCACTCAGGTCACTCCACGGCAAGTACAAGTATGACACAGTCATTGTCCATGCTGGTGTGAACGACCTGAGACATACCTCCCTGGACTACATGAAAAGAGACATAGAGGAGCTCTCTGATTATGTACCCCAGGCAGGTATGACCCTGACCCTGAGCAGTATCCTTCCTTCACCAAGAATGATGCCACAATATAGTGACAAGATGATCAGCTTTAACAATTGGCTTAATTTCTGGTGTCATTCAAAGGGGATCCAGTGCCTGTCTGCCTGGGATGACATGCTCGACAAGCCACGCTGCTTCGCAAGGGATGGCTTGCACCTGTCACCCCTTGGATTCCGGATATTGGCTAAGGCTCTTGCCACCCCCATAGTGCCTTTTTAGGCAAGGCTCAAATTCTAAACCTACCACCCTAGAAAACAAAAACGTGAAGAAACTAAGGGTAATGCTGCTCAATGCCAGAAGTCTAAATCTCAAAATGCACGCACTCGAGGTCCTTCTCAGTATGGAGAACATCGATGTCTGTGCTGTGACTGAAACCTGGTTCAAGGCTCCTGAGAGCACCCCGGCACTATCAGGTTTCATCTCATATCATGCTCCGCCCCAAAACCCAGACCACACCACAAAAGGAGGGGTGTATCCATATTCATCAAGGATACCCACACCTCCAGGTTGGTGGCTACGCCTGAAGCATCAGAAACCATCCAGGTGCAATTAACCATAGGCAAAACTGCTCTACAATTTGTAGCATGCTACAGGCCACCCTCTCAAACTCAGGAAACCCACACAGCCTTCTTGAAGACACTGGAGGGTATAAATGTATCACCAAACACCATCATTGGGTGACTTCAACTACCCGAATATAGACTGGGAACATTACTCAAGCCCAAACTTTCTAGCCCAAAGGTTCCTGGAGTTCATAAATTCAAATGCCATGGAACAACTAGTCACCGTCCCCACAAGAGGAGAAAATATACTAGATCTCATCATTACAAACATGGGGACAAAATGCTCCACACCAGAAGTATATCCCTCATTGGTGAGATCAGATCATAAACTAATCTCACTAGAAATCCACATCCCGCCCCCACCCCAAACAAAAAAGACCACACTGAAGAACTTCTCTAAAGCAAACTTCACACTACTCAAGACAGGTGTGGTATCCTTCAAGGCCCCCGAGCCAATGGAAACCACAACCCAAGCTGTGGAAGCCCTTACAAATGCCTTCTATGAACACCTTCAGGACTGCATGGATCAGGCAATCCCAAATAAAACCAAGACTCTTTCCACCAAGGGCAAATTAACCCACAGACATTGCCAACATACTGGCAGACAGGTTCAGCGCAAACTTCACCCCCCCCCCAAAAGGAGAGATAACTATCCCAACTGAGAGTAGCCTCCCAGACATCTCAAATGCACAGGTGAAAGCTGCTCTCTCTAAAGCTAAAAACACAGCATCAATGGGACCGGATGGGGTCCCCGGCTGTGTGCTACATGAACTCAATGAAGAACTAAACCCGCACATAAGGCAGCTGTTTAATCTTAGCCTCACCACAGGATATGTGCCCAAGGAGTGGCGACGGCAACTGTGGTCCCACTCCACAAAGGCGGTGCCTCACGGACCCTGGTAATTACCGCCCATACGCTTAACAAGCCTGGTCTGCAAAGCTATGGAGAGGATCATAATGGAACTCATAAACAAGGACATAGGGGACTTGCAGACCTTGGACCCAACCCAGTTTGGCTTTGTCAAGGGCAGATCTTGCCTTTTGAACTTGGTCTACTTCTTCGAAACAGTCACGAAGGCCATTGATGAGGGAAAGGCAGTCCATACAGCCTACCTTGACCTTGCAAAAGCTTTCGACACAATACCCCACTCGGGTATTATAGAGAAACTTACCAGCTTAAATGTAAACTCATATGTCACAAGATGGGTTGCAAACTGGCTAAAGGACAGAACCCACAGGGTTAGAGTTGCTGGAGCCATGTCAGACTCCAAGCCGGTTACAAGTGGAGTCCCACAGGGCTCAGTCCTTGGCCCCCTATTGTTCGGCATCTACTTCTCAGAACTACAGGCAAACATAGGAGGACTATGGCTGACAAAGTTTGCGGATGACTGCAAACTGGGTGCCATAGTGGATAGTACATCGGACACAGACATCCTTCAGAGGGGTCTCACGGAAACTGATAGCTGGTGCCAGAACCATGGCCTGAAGTTAAACGCAAAAAAGTGTATAGTCATACCCTTCGGGAAAAACAAGGTAACCCCAAGCTACCATATAGGTGGCAACCCACTAAGCACAGAAGAGGTTATCAGGGACCTGGGGACCCAGGTTGACAGTGGCCTCTCGTTTGATGCTCAGTTTGCTAAAGTGGTTCAAACGACCTTCTCCATTGCCCACCTGATCATGAAGGGATTCACATCCAGATCAAGTGAGGTCATTGTTCCCCTGTACTCTTCACTTATCAGACCAATGATCGAGTACAATGCCCCATTCAGGATGTATCTCACCCGACACCTGCAGCAATTGGAGAGACCCCAAAAGTTCCTCACCAAAAGGATAAAGGGACTCCAAAACCTGTCATATGCTGCCAGACTGAAGAAACTCCGACTTTATTCAGTTGCATACCGTCTGCTCAGAGGTGACCTGTGCCTGACATACAAGGCCATGACCAACACGGAATTAATGGACATGCTCCAACTCAAAAAATCCAAATCCACCAAAACCACTAGAGCAAGAGACTTAAACCTTAGCACGGATATAAATAGGACGTGCTGGAGGGATAGATTTATCACCCAGAGACTCCCCATGCTGTGGAATAAAATCCCGGTCCATGTGAGGCAGAGCACCTCGCTGGCTCTGTTCAAGAGAAATCTTGACCGGTGGATGGGAGATCGTAGGTTTACCCCGGGAATCATCTCTGTGTCACTACTGGACAGAGGCACAACAAACTAATGGGCACAGTATTTCTAACATAAGGGGTGGCGTAAGCCACATAACTTTGGGCTAGGCTTATAAATGCCCTAGGGCAGTTAGCCGAATATAAACTTATGAACCTATGAACCTATAACCGTTATTGAATGCTATGACTTATATAACAAATATCCACTATGGTTAGAAAAAATATGGGATCCATTTATAGAGTTTTGGTTTGGATTTATTTAACTTAAACATATCAAAAATCATAGTTATTACATATATATATATATATATATATATATATATATGGTTCTACCTGACATAGTCACATATTCGACAGTCCATAAACACCATATATATATATATATATGTATCTCAATTCACTTTACATGCTCGAAATGCTGAAATATCGAATTTTAGAATTTCGAGCCTGTAAAGTCAAATGGACGGAAACCGCAAACCTGGAAGTGTCGAATGGATTATGTTGAGCCCATGGTACGGATAGTGCATTAGCTAAGTCTACTGTGTTTGAGGTTTTGGGGAGGGTTTGTGTGTGTTTGAGTGTGTTGGGGTGTTTGAGGTGTGGGTTAGGGTAGGTGTTGTGCAGTGTGAATGTGTTAGTGTTGGGAGTGTTAGTGTTTGTGTGTATGTGATGTGTGTTTGTGCGGGGGGCTGTGGAATGTGCAATGCTGGGTTGTGTGTGCTTTGGAGTGTTGTGCGACCTCTCTGTTAGTATATATAAGTAGGGGGGTGTGGGAGTGCAAGGGGGCTTGCCCCCCTGCATATACTAAGAGTAGGTGTGTGTATGTGTTTGGTTGTGTGCGTTTGTGTTATGTTTATTGTAGGGAAGTGTTGGGAGGTATGTACACTGGTGTATGTATGTGTTTTGTTGTGTGTGATGTGTGTTTGATGGGAATTTGTAGATTCACGGTTTTGTGTTTCGTGTTTGTGTATGTTCGGCATTTAGGAGATTCGACTTTATAGTTTTGTGATACTAAATTTCGATAATTTAGTATTTCAATGCTATAAAGTGAATCTATCTATATATATATATTATATATAAATATGGATCTAGGACTTTTGAATGAAAGTTCAAAATCCCGAATCCATTACCACTGAACACACTTTAACGAAACACTTTCATTGAAAAAGCACTTTCGTTAAAGTATGTTAAAAAGAAAAAAACACAAAATCTACCTGAATGCAGGGGGCAGGCCCCCTTGCACCCCCAATGTGGGAGCTGCACCCCCACACCCCCCTACTTTAATATTCTCACTCTTTCGTGCAAGTATGCTCACTAAATTGGGATTTGGTGAAAGATGCAGTTGAGCATCACACCCCCCCGTACTTAAATATTCTCACTGCGAGGTCGCACTACTGTGGGAAAAGGGAATTTTCTCCTACTGAACCATAGTACGACCAGAACAACAAGCATACTTACGTGACAGTGCTGCTTTGGTGAGCATCTGGGCTTGACTGCATCTTTCACTGAATCACAATTTGGTGAGCATACTTGTGCGAAAGTGCTGTTCACCGAAGCAGCACTTTTGCATAAGTATGCTTGTTCTGGTCGTACTACGGTGTGGTAAGGGAAAATTCCCTTTTCCCCACTGAAGTGCGACCTTAGAGAGAGAATATTAAAGTAGAGGGGTGTGCAGGGAGGCTTGCCCCCCTGCATTCAAGTAGATTTTGTGTTTTTTTTTTTTACATACTTTAACGAAAGTGCTTTTTTGATGAAAGCGCTTTCGTTAAAGTGTGTTCGGTGGTATTGGATTCGGGCTTTTGAACTTTCGTTCAAAAGTCCTAGATCCATATATATATATATATATATATATATATATATATATATATATATATAGATATACTAGGACCAGGGTGATCAAAATACTTCAGTTTTTCCTTTAGTTATTCATGATTTTCAATGTTGGTTCAAAGTCTTTATATCTATATATAAAACATTCTGGTGAAAAGGGGGGAACAAGCTATAAGCAACCTGGTGGGTGGCAATTTATGGACTCAGCTCCTCTTTTTGTTTATAATTTCCTCCTTTTCACCTTGCTTAGTATTTGATAAATAGAGAAGTCAATTCATAATGGCACTACACATGCAGTAGCAGGATTTGTTTGGGTAATAGTTTTAATCAAATCACATTAAACTCCATTGGGATAGTTTCATGTCACTTTATGTCACACCACCCAGTAACAGGGCTGTGGTTGAGTGAGAGGCATTTATGTTATAAGGTTCAATGTTTGTTATGGTCTTGATATTTACAAGCTTTGCAGACAATATCTAATGTGTGCATTGCTCATTGATAAAGTTATGGTCACTCCTGCAATACCATGCATGGTGTTTTTTTGGAGGGGAATAAGGCTATGAGATAATAAAGATCTTGTATAGCAAGACAGTGTCTCCGTCTGTTCCCATGTATGGAGGGCAATAGCCATTAACATAAGTCAATTTTTTTTCCACAAACAGTGTTGCAACCCATCCATTTTCCCCAGCATCTTGCTTGGTATTTGATTAATAAAGAAGACAAATCATAACAGAGCTGCAGCTGAATAGATACTGAATATTATTTACATACTATTTATTTGTATTGTAATAATTTTCATATTTTCCTCAATATCTCAAAATCAAGTGTTGCAGACAGAACTGCTTAGTGTCATATGAAAGCTCAGAGGTGTATGAAGAAAATATTGCTGGCAGTATGTGTGTTGCTTGAATGGTTACTGCAGCTTATAAAATCTAGTTTATGACCTAGAATTCAGGGACCATTTACCATACTTGGCAAGGTTTAGAAGCGCCACTTTACCATGCATATCATGTGTATATCCATTTGAACAAATTCACAATAGGACATATAGAGGGCCAAATAAAACACCTAGGTGGTCCAGATTATGGCCCTCGGGTCACCTGTTGGACAACCTTGGTCTACACCTTCCTTTATCCTCTGTACATGCAACAGTTCTCCAAGGCTAAATTGTAATAACGAGATGCTGTGTCTCTGGGAATCAACTTACTGTACAATTTCACCTTTTTTCTTCTTTTTTATATATTCACACAATTGATGAAAGTTGATGGTAGCTGTGGTGGTGCATTGTCAGCAGCTAACATTTTGTATCTCTCCACCTGACTTCTGTACCTAACTTTGCTAGAGATAATGCCTGGTCAAACAGAGCTGCAGTTGGCTCATTTGGCACCAAGTGCCACTCCCAGAGGAGCACCAAAAAAAAAAAAGTCACTTCTCCAACATGGCATTTCTACCCTTCTGGAGAAGCTCAAGGTTATAATGTCTTTTGCCCTTATACCATAAAGCTCATCACCTTTGCTGCTTTGACTCATATTTAAATAGGACTAGGAGCATTAAATTAAAAAAAAAATCTGCCTGGTCAAACAGAGCTGCAGTTGGCTCATTTGGCACCAAGTGCCACTCCCAGAGGAGCACGAAAAAAAAAAAAGTCACTTCTCCAACATGGCATTTCTACCCTTCTGGAGAAGCTCAAGGTTATAATGTCTTTTGCCCTTATACCATAAAGCTCACCACCTTTGCTGCTTCGACTCATATTTAAATAGGACTAGGAGCATTAAATTAAAAAAAAAAATCTGCCAATCTAGACCCATGATACCTTAGCACCCAGGAAGACTGCTCCCTTGCCCCCCCCCCCAAACTATGCTTCTGGGTCTAAGCTCTTTTGGTAATTCAGCTGGAGTTCTTTACCATAAAGACGCTTAACTTTCACTGATACAAAAACTCATATCATACAATATAAATAAGATATTAAGCGGTGGTGGTGCTGCGGTAGCGTTGTCGCCTCACAGTAAGATGCTGTCCGGTTCGATTCTCAGCTAGAGCATCTTCTGCGTGGAGACATGCGTGAATGGGCATACCTTCGTTGAAGGTTGTGCATCAGAGCTGGTAACTCGGCATGTAAAAATCAACTACCAAACATTAGCAGACCGGAGTTCTGCTGTGGTGACCCCTAACTGGGAAAAGCCAAAAGAAACAACATTAAGCCCATTTTGGAAGTACAGAATACATAAAATCCCAGTATGATGTTTACACACAGCCATTTGAATCAAGCTGAGCATGGTATATTATTAATGTTCAAGTTCAAAAATATGTTCTCTTAATTATATATTGACAGGACCCACAGACATTCATCCAGTTTTCTTTAGGGTAGGTTGTAGTTGTCACCCCTACCTACCTCACTTTACTCATGTGTGTTAATCCTAACCCTGTACTGCCCCTGCTCCTAACTCTAACCCTGCACATTAACTTATTAACCCCCCCTTTTCCCTAACAGTATCAGCACACAAGATACTTGGATGCACACATATGCACTATCAAAAATACACACCATTACATGTATCCCCTAACTGTTGTTTGCTAATGTGTTCTTATTACAGTGAGAAAAAAGTTCCTTTTTGAAAATTTGTTCCAGTCCCTTGGAAGCTATATCTATATTTTTTGGATGACATATTTATAGCTTGGGGTCTGTTCAGAGGTTGAGGCATATGAATTTGTTGAATACTTAAATTTTACCACATCTTTTTTGAAATTCACTTACGCCTATAGTAATGAGAATGTGACCATTAATTATCTTGAAGTCCAGTTACTTAAGGACTGTCATAAACAGGGCATAATGAGCAACATTTATAGAAAGCCCACCCCACTCTAATAGTTTCTTGCATTACAACAGTAGTCATCCAGAAAAACAGAAAATAGGTATCGTTAAGGGGAAATATATTAGGTTGGCCCGAATGATTTCTGATGACAAACTTTTTCTAGGAAGAGTGTTAAATCAGCAAAACTGTTTACCTCCAGAGGGTAGCCCACCCCCTTGATTACTGAGGTGAAGGAGGAAGTATTAAGCAAGCATAAAAGTGGCGAGTTGACTCCCTATGTAAAATGCATGTACAAGTGTGTAAGTAGCCACGTTAGTAAACATTCGAATTATGGTTGTTCTTTTATTACCACTTATACTAGACATCATACTGTTATTATTTGGAAACTTGGAAAAAATTGGGAGATTTTGGCCAGTTTTGATGGGATTTATCAAACCACAGGAAAAAAACTGATTATGGTCTATAGGAAAGGTAGAGCTTTGAAAAATCTGTTAGAAGGTAGGGAAGGACATCCAACCTTTACCAACAGAAAGAGACGTACGTTTAGATGCAGGTTTTGTGGACAATGTAAATATATTTTAGTTAAGGATAAAATTAAAGTTAATAGTGTGAATATACGCACTTCTTTTCATTACACCTGTAATACTGGGGGAGGGGGTAGTTTACTTAGCTAAGTGTAAGCAATGCCAATGTTTTTATTTTAGGAAGACCCAACATAAATTTAGGGAATGAATATATGAACAAATAGCTGAAATTAAAAGAAAGGATAGAAGCAATTCCCTTTTTAAACACATAGAAAAAATCCAGAGCATGTATTTGTTTTTTTTGGGATTTACACTGTTATTAAAGGTGTGAGGGCTGGGTCCTGGGAAGATTTGATTGCGGAAAGGGAAACTTTATGGTAACTTAAGTTGAGAGCCAACGTTTTTCCCGGCCTGAATGAGTGTATTTCTATTGCCAGTAACTTGAGACTTACGTCTTATCAAATTTGAGTTTTATTAGAATATTTTTAAAAAATGTATAGTTATGTTTTTATGTTTTATGTTTTTAGGATGGGTGTGTAGCTTGATTAAAAATTTAATTATGTATAATTTTGTAATTAGTCAATTGGAAGTGCTTTTTTTATTGGCTGGATGTCATATGACTGGAAGGACGACTTTTAAATGTTCATGGTTGTGTATTTTTGATCAGATTCTGATGAAGCCAATGTGTTTGATGAAAGTGCTTAATCTGGTTATTAAAGTGTGATATATTACAGTCTGGTCTTATCACTTCGTGTGATCTGTTTTTTTTTTTTTTATTGATTTTGGTTTCTGGTTTGTGTTCCTGGCATTCTACAGGGCTTATTTTTTTTAATCAAAACCAGGGTTTATTGTTCACTACTATAGTTGAGGTGTGTTATGTAGATGATATCAGAGTAATGTCATTTTCAATTTGGTCATGGTTTCACAATAGGGTAGTTGATACATATGAGTTATAGAGTGTGAGTGCAAAGCCACCATATCAGGGTTTACAGGGATAAAGTCCCCTGTGTAAAATGTATTTGGTTATATTTTGTTTGAGTGGTGTATGTATGTGTAGGTTGCATATGAGTGCATGTTGGCTCAAGTAGGAAAATTTTAAGAAGCTGTCAGCATCATCTAATAACTTATTTTGGTTATTTTGTATGTTACCAGCTTCCTCGTGTGAAGTTTAGTTAGATTTATGCTTGTTATGTTGGTGTTTGTGTTTGCATTTTTGAGAGTTTCAGTGTGGTAGTTTTAGATAAGGTTAAATGTGCAATGTATTTTGTGTGGATGATGGATTATGTTTCATTGTATGGTTGATTACGTGCGTGTGTGTGTGTGTGTGTGTGTGTGTGTGTGTGTGTGTGTGTGTGTGTGTGTGTCTAGTGTTTGATGAGATTATCTTATATACTAGGTTTTCAATACAATAAAATGTTGCTGCATAACCAATGACCTAACATATTCTTAAAATTCATAATGCAGTTGCTGCCTTACTTTTGAAGCTAGGAGTACTTACTAAGTTAATTTCATATTGAGTTTATTCTGTTCTAATTTCTTGGGAGATTTCTTGAGAATGTATCAATGCATTCTGAAATAGTACTGTTTTCTTCACAGAGAGGAAAATAGCCAAAAGTAGTGAGCTGCAGAAATGAGACTTTCTTGAAAATGTGCAGTGGTAAAGGACTTGAAGACTGTATAAAGTAAGACTTGTCCTGATTTACATATTTTCAGCACAGAAGTAATTGGTATTACCAAGACCCTCAATTTAACTTCAGAAGAGGTTACCGGAAGCTCCATATGATATGTAATATCTTTGCCCTTGATCTTACTTCCTAGGATACCATTTTGCACTTATAGAACTGCGACAGCCAAAATCATCCATCTCCCTTTTTGTCTTCAGTGTTTCTCATTAGCCCATTTCATCTGCAAATATCTGTTTGTAGTTTGCTAGATGCTTCAGTACTTTTTCTTCTGTTGCAGCATGCTTTCTTAGCTGTTTCTAACACTTTTCGACCTTTCTGTTTCACTCTTCTTTGAAGAACAGTGATCACAAATATGTAAGTTTAATGAAAGTCCTTTGTTTACTTTCTTCACAGACGCATTAATTATACTTTCATGAATAATATTTTCTCTCTCTGCACATTTGCACAGAATCATTGGTTATAAAACTCCGAAGGCACAATGAGGTATCTGTCAAATATGTCATGGAGTACATTTTTAAAAATTATGTATGTATGTGAATATTTATTTCTGCACACTGTCAAGTAAATGTTTAATGACTGATATATATAGGTGGATGGTACTCAGTCATAAGTAATATTTGTAAAACCTTTTCTTTTTTTAATGAAGTTTCCAACTTATTCATCTTATTTCTGCAAATCTGATAAAATATACTAATATCATGAGCTCCACGATCTTTCTGATATGGATTCACTCAATTTACCTGTTTGTTGAGTGTGTGTGTGTGTGTGTGTGTGTGTGTGTGTGTGTGTGTGTGTGTGTGTGTGTGTGTATGTGTGATAGATATACCCCCTGCAGTCACACCAGCATTCAGCACATCGGGCAATAAACACCCTTCAGCACTCGTTTCTGTAGCAGGTATGGGTTTTACAGGATCGGGTTACTCGCACGAGGCCAGTCCTCTTCAGAGGGTACAAACACACTAGCATGCACACACTCAAACTAGGGACAGTTTAGAGTGTCCAGTCCACCTACTGCATGTCTTTGGAATGTGGGAGGAAATCCACATGAATGCAGGGAGGACATGCAGACTCCACACAGAAGGCACTCCAGCCAAGAATCGAAATGAACCTCTTGCTGAAAGGTGACAATGCTAACCTCTACACTACTGCACTATCTATATACATACATAGGGTCGATATTAGATGATCGAAACGGCAGAATTTCAAATGATTTAATATTGAGCCCAATATTGTGAATGCTGAAAACATTCAGGTAAGTGTGCGATTGTGACAGAATTTGGGGTTAGGAGCGGGTTAAGTGAGTTAGGGTTAGGGTGCGGGTGAGTGTGCGATAGTGAGAAGTTGAGGTTTGGGGGGTTAGGTGAGTTAGGGTTAGGACGCGGGTGAGGTGAGTGTACTATATTGACGGACCTTAGGGTTAGGGTCTGGGTTAAAGTAAGTGGATAGATAGTAGTGTATGTGCAGTATAGTGTAGGGTTAGATGTAACTTTTAAATGTATGTGTGTGTATTGCTGATTTTTAGTGTGCTTGTGGTGTGTGTGTTACTTGGAACAGCAAATTTTTTTCCTGGGAAAAAATTTGCTGTTTCGAGGTTTTGATATTGCTAGGGTTCAGGTTTTGCAGTTCGTCATTACGGCATTCGATAATGGGCTATTTCGATGATCTGATATAGACCCCATACATATATATATATATATAAATATATCAATGTACTTTAGTCTACCTGCAGGTTATTTAATAGGAAGCAATGTGTTTGTGCATGATTGTGGAAAGCTATACTGTTGTGCAATCTCAGAATTAGTGTATATATATATATATATATATATATATATATATATATATATATATATATATATATATATACACACACACACACACACACACACACACACACACACACACATCTATATATATATATATATATATATATATATATATATATATATATATATATATATATCTAGAGCTACTTCAGTAGATCGAACTTTTACAAATTCGAACCACAAATGGCCGAGACCATATGTTCGAACTTGTAAAAGTTTGAACACTGAAGAAAAAAGTAAAAACACAACAAAAAACAAAAATAAACATCTGTAGCAGGGGAGCTATGCCCCCTGCATCCCCCCACATGGGGGGATTCAACCCCCACACCCCCCTTACTTAACTATACCTACTCCAAGATCACACTAAATTGCAGAAAAGAAAAATCTTCCCATTCTACACTGTACGGAGATCTCCATTCAGTCCAATCTAACTTTTACAAGTTCGAACATATAGTCTCAGACATATGAGGTTTGAACTTGTAAAAGTTCGGTCTACCAAAAAATGAGGACACAATAAATCATTGCAAAATTTTCCCACCTTTAATGTGACATATAAGCTGTACAATTCAATTGAAAAACAAACAAATTTCGTATGGGAAAAATATAAAAAATAAAAAACATACAATACGTTGGTTGCATAAGTGTGCACACCCTTAAACTAATACTTTGTTGTATGTTCACACCCTTAAAGTAATACTTGTTGAAGCACCTTTTGATTTAATTACAGCATTCAGTCTTCCTGGGTAGGAGTCTATCAGCATGGCACATCTTGACTTAACAATATTTGCCCACTCTTCCTGCAAAAGTGCTCCACATCTGTCAGATTGCAAGGGCAACTCTTGTGCACAGCCCTCTTTAGGTCACACCACAGATTTTCTATTGGATTTAGGTCTGGGCTCTGGTTGGGCCATTCCAAAACATAAATTTTCTTCTGGTGAACTCATTCTTTTGTTGATTTGGTGTATGCTTGGGTCATTATCATGTTGAAGGGTGAAATTTCTCTTCATCTTCAGCTTTCTAGCAGATGTCTGAAGGTTTTAGGCCAAAACTGACTGGTATTTGGAACTGTTCATAATTTCCTCCACCTTGACTAAAGCCCCAGTTCCAGCTAAAGAAAAGCAGTCCCAAAGCATGATACTACCACCACCATGCTTCACCGTGGCGATGGTGTTCTTTTGGTGATGCGAAGTGTTGTTTTTGCACCCAATGTACCTTTTGGAATTGTGGCCAAAAAGTTCAACCTTGGTCTCATCAGACCATAACACATTTTCCCATATGCTTTTGGGAGACTTGATATATTGTTTTGCAAATTTTAGCCGGGCCTGGATGTTTTTCTGTGTAAGAAAAGGCTTCCGTCTTGCAACTCTGTCCCACAGTTCAGACATATGGAGAATACGAAAGATTGTTGTCACATGTAGTACACAGCCAGTACTTGCCAGAAATTCCTGCAGCTCCTTCAGTGTTGCTATAGGTCTCTTGGCAGCCTCCTTGTCCAGTTTTCATCTTATCTTTTCATTAGTTTGGGAGGCACGTCCACTTCTTTGCAATGTCACTGTTGTCCCATATTTTCTCCACTTTTTGATGAATGTCTTCACTGGGTTCCATGGTATATCCAATGCTGTGGAAATTTGTTTTGTACTCTTCTCCTGACTGATACCTTTCAACAATGAGATCCCTTTGATGCTTTGTAAGCTCTCTGTGAACCATGGCTTTTGCTGTAGCAGCCAACTGAGTAAATATCATGAAACTCCTACTAGGACAGCTGAACTTTATTTGGGGGTTAATCAGAGTCTCTTTAATTGATGGCAGGTGTGTACCCAAGAAGACTGAATGCTGTAATTAAATCAAAATGTGCTTCAACAAAGTATTAGTTTAAGGGTGTGCACAGACAAAAAAGTATTATTTTAAAGGTGTGCACACTTATGCAGCGAGCGTATTGTACATTTTTTATTTTTTATATTTTTTCCCCTAACAGATTTGTTTGTTTTTCAATTGAATTGTACAGGTTATAGGTCACATTAAAGGTGGGAAAAGTTCTAAAATGATTTATTGTGGTCTCATTGTTTTCTATATCACAAAAACCTGGCATTTTAACAGGGGTGTGTAAACTTTTTATATCCACTGTATATATTTATAGGGGTGAGGTGAGCACAATCCCCAACACTGAGACACTGAGGGATAGGAAGTAGTTCAAAATCAGGGAAAAGAAATCAGTGCATTTAAACTTGTCTACTTTTTATTTCACTGAAAGAAATTGTTAAATTTAAGTCAGATTGTTCACAGTTTAATTCAATGAGTTCCTTTAGACATATACATGTTTAATTACATAATGCAATAGCTTCAGTGTGTGAAGATCATGAAAATTTGGAAATAAGAAACTTTTCACTTGCTTGTCATGGTTGAGTGATGTCTTAGTTTTTTTAGAGAAGGTATCTGTGGATTGTGCAAACTCAACATGGGGACACGTGGGAGATTGCCTCCTACAAAATGCTTTTCAATGAATTGATGGTTAGAGTCAAGATTTGCTGCTGCTGACTTACTTTAATGAAGTATCCAAGTTTAAACATCATAACTTTGATTAGTCATTATGATTCCTTTTCATATAATTGATCTGTTTATACTTGTATCTTTCTAGTCTATAGTAATTGCTTCCACATCTGAAACATGTTTTTGCCTTGGGGGACCAAAAAGATAGCTTACTCCCTGAGAATTAATAAGATATGGTTGCAGTTCACAGAAATCCCTCAGGCACATTTCCATTGACACTAATCAATCCACATGAATTCACACCTTGTACTAATGCTAACTCTTTACAACCTGCAGTGGTGGTGCTGCGGTAGTGTTGTCGCCTCACAGTAAGACGTTGTCCTGTTCGATTCTCAGCTAAAGCGTCTTCTGTATGGAGACATGTGTGAATGGACATACCTTCGTTGAAGGTTGTGGGTCAGGCCTGGCAAGTCGGTACGTAAAAATCTACTGCCAATCACTAGTGGACCAGAGTTACACTGTGGCGACCCGTAACCGGGAAAAGCCGAAAGATACAACAACAACTAATGCTAGCTCTTTGTTGAAGTTTGTTTTCTATAGCTTCATGCTATTCCATACACAAACCTGTAGTCCAGTATGTTGTAGAAATGGTGATGTAAATGAGGCACCTGCCCCATCTTCCAACTTGACACCATTCAGTCATTTTACATAGTTGTGTCATAAATGTTGAAGTTTATCCTTTGTTTTCATTTACAGTATAAAGCTGAACCTTTGTACAATTAAATGGTTGGCACTTATATCGTTTTGCAAACTGGTTCTAATTTCTAAAATGATTTCTATTACATTTGTTTGTGCCAGGTTGTGAAAATGTCTATACGTTTTTGCACCAAATAAGTTCCAAAATACTCCAGAAATACTAAGACTTTTTAAAATATATAATGTTATTCACTGTGCAGTGTAATAGTACTGTGTCAACAGATGCAGGCCAACTATCTTCACTGGCAATATACCTTATAGTCATCTATCTTGTCACTTGAAATACATGAGTATATTCAGAATTTAACTTCAACTGTTATAGACTAGTTTCAGCTGAATATATTTGTTATGCAGAGTTGAAACAAAATCCTGATATCTTAGTGTTAAAACATACTACACATGATGTGTTTCTTTTCAAAAACCCACTTGTACACTTCTTATTTAATTTACTAATATGAAAATATGAAAAATGCTATCTTAGGAACCTCATTTGTAATGTTACATAAAAGCCACTTGGTGTTTCTTTAATAAACTGTCCTTTTTGACAAATGTGTTGACTGCATTCATAAAACAGATTTGCATTCTTTATGCAAATCTACACCAGAATTGTCATGTAATAGTCTGCTCTGTTTGGGAGGTAAGCATTATGAACCCAGCTGCAAGAAGAAGTACTTGTCTCATCAAACAGGAAAAAAAAAATAATAATTTGCAAAACCATGGCAAAACATGAGTTTATGCACTGGTCAGCACCCCCCCCCCCCCCCACACACACATACTGCCTTTAGAAGATTGTGCTCCATACTCTATGCTAATGAGTATCACCACAGCTCTGAGTGTGAAATAAATCTCCTGATATGTGGCAAGAATGGGTTTCACAACAGATACAATATCAATCAAGTCAGCTTTGGCAAAAGGTGTTTTACTGGACAGACAGGATACTAGCAGGTGTTGGTGATGCCTTTTTCTTTTCATCTTTTACAAATTAATTATTCCTTTCCCTTCCTTGGTTTCATAATTATATGATTCATAACCCACAGTTAAGACAATTTTATAGAAAAGACCAAAGCTTAATACTGCATGAGTTATTTGCTACTTATTACATTTACATTTACATCAACATTTCTGAGATATATGTGTGTAATCTTATGTATAAATGAATATTTGTCACTGATTCCATTGTTTAGCCCCTGTTGATGAAATATTTTAATACAGTGGATTGGTGAATCAAAATTCAAGATATTTTAGCAGTCATACCATTCATAAAGATAGTCAGCCACACTCAATAAAGCCTACATGGTCCTTTTACACTGTGTGCACATCACAGTGTGGTACGCACATGGTAGAGCACTGTTTTAGATTCAGTAAGCAGTTGTAACAGTGTGAAGAGTTGCACAAACAAGACAAACACTATGGCATGCTAATTACAACATAAGCAGCTGAACTGCATGCTAATCAACCAATCCAAGATGGAGGAGCTATTCAACAAGCTATAAACAACCAGATATACTCAGTCCTGGTTTTCCCTGTGAAATCCAAAACCTATTGGAATACAGCCATGGAAAGGATTCTACACAGAAACAATGTTAAGGGCTGCTGTTGCTTTAATTCATGCATATGTGCAACAGGCTGCTGCTGCTGCTAATAGACCAAGGCTGAGAAGGAGAAGAGTTTTCAGACCCCAGGTAACTTATCACAACCTACATGATGTGGAAATTGTAGAGCACTACAGTGTGGATAGAGACACACTACAGGAACTCTGCAACCTATGTTGTCCTCAACTCAGAGCCAGGGCAAACCAAAGGGAAACCATACCAGTGGGGACAAAAGTATGTGTAGCACTTAGAATTTTAGCTATAGGAACCTTTCAGAGACCAACAAGGGACATGCTGGAGGTGTCACAGGGATCAGCATCCAGGATCCTCCACCTATTTATTATTTTTATTTTTTTATTTTACATTTGTTGACTGGGATAGTCCGACTGGATGCATGTCCATTTTCAGCGGAGGCCCGGGGAGAAATGCTCCAAGGGTAAGCAGATACAGCATTACATAATACCAGCATTACATATTACAAACAGACTATTTACAGTGATTACATAAGTGAGCAAGTTAAACAAGTTCCACAGGTTAGAGTTAATCCAGAGCGTAAATCAGGATTAAATTAAATTATACAGTAAATTGGATAACAGATTTTTACACATTCTAGAGAGTGTTAGCCAGGCTTGATACATTGACATAGCCAGTTAAGTGCCTAATGTTGTTTGAATCTAGTTTTAAATTGACCTAAGGTAGGAAGTAAGGCAATATCAGCTGGAAGAGAGTTCCAGGGTCTATTTACAGAGTTTGCAAAGAGAGAGTCACCGGCTGTGTTATTAATTTTGCTAGTCTGAATTAGTAGTTTATTAAAGGATCGAAACGGTCTAGGATTGTTATAGGGGGTGATAATATTTTTAAGTGCTGGAGTATTGTCCAGATTATAGAGGATTTTATAGGCCATAATCAGTTGGTTATACTGGATTAGGCTGGGTAGTTCAAGCCAACCAAGCTGATTTAGATTGATGCAATGATGTGTCCTAAAAGGCAGCCCAGTGGTAAACCTTTCAGTGTGGTTGTAGCAACTTGAGAGTTTGTTAAGGACAGTCTTGTTTAAATTCAAGAGTAGAGGGGATGCATACAGAAGGGTTGAAAGAAGGTGAGAGCGAGCTATGGCAATTTTAGCTGGAGGGGTTAGGAAGGCTTTTATTCTGTAAAGTGACCCTAGTTTTTTATTGATAGTTTTGATAGTTTGGTTAACATATAGGTCAAATTTTAGATTATTATCTATGATGACACCTAATAGTTTTGTAGAGGGGTCAGGGGAGATTACTGTGCCATCATCTGAATTTATGGTAAAGGTGAAAGCGGTAGACCTATGTGTTGGTGAAAATAACAGCATTTTAGTTTTTTTGGGGATTTAGGATCAGATAACATTCAGAAAGCCAGTTTTCTATTGTATTAAAGTTGGCCTGGGTAGCTGACCATAACTCTATTGGAGATGTGGCCATGCAAATCAGAGTAGAGTCATCAGCATATTGGATACAGCTGACTTTTGGGATGACAGTATAAAGGTCGTTAATGAAGATGGAGAACAGCAAGGGCCCTAGTATAGAGCCTTGTGGTACTCCAAGGGTGGTAGGTAGAAGATTAGAGAGTTTGTTCTGCCAGAGGACAGCCTGCTGTTGACCATTCAGGTAGGATTGAAACCATTGAAGGGCTCTAGTATCTAGACAGAATGTTTGCAGGGTGTGGATTAAAAGTTGGTGATCAACCATATTGAAAGCCTTGGAAAGATCCAAGAAGAGGGCTGTGGATATATAATTATTGTTGTGATTATGGTTTATGGTGTTGGTAAAGGCTAGGAGGGCTGAAGTAGTGCTGTGATGAGGACGGAAGACATGCTGGGTGTCTGCCCTAAAGGTGATTTTGGATTAGGTGGTGCATGAGTTGTCTATGAATACATCTTTCCATAATCTTTGCAAGTGGAGAGAGTATAGCTATTAGCCTATAACTGGAGAATTCAGTACAGCTGTCTCCTTTGTGAAGTGGGATTACATAGGATATTTTCCAGATGGTGGGAATTTTAGCTTCTACTATGGTTCGATTGATTAGTATTGAGACTGGGTAAGCAATAGCATCAGCTGATTTTTGTAGGTACTCAGCAGGGAGTTGATCAGCAGAAAGTGTAGTGGACTTAAATTTTTTGATCAAGGTATGGATAAGTGAAGTGGCGACTGGTTGGAAGCTGAACGCGAGTAGGTTTCTAGGGTTGGTACTTTCAGGACCAGGGGAGCTAGGAGGTAGTTGGCTAATTAGGGCTTGAATTGTCTCAGTAAAGAATCAGTTAAAACTGTCAGAAACATCTTCAGGGGTTTTATCAATAGTAGCAGCAGGGATTGGGGTTGAAGTTTGTCCAGGATGTAGTAGATTATTTAAACCTGCCAAAAATTTCTGAGGGTTATTTTGATTTACTGTCTGTAAATTACAGTAGTATTGTTTTTTGTCTTCTAAAATGGATTTTTTAGTTTCGTTCCTGGATTGCCTGTATTTAATGTGATCTTGGGGGTCTTTAGAAGAATGCCATAAAGTCCATGCTTTATTTCTAAGGGTAATTTTGAGTTTAGACTCTTTAAAAAGCCATGACGCAGTTTTTGCCTTTGTTCTCTTTGAACAAACAGGTGCATGCAAATCAAGGCTCTCAAGGAATTTGTTGTTAAAGTATGCTACTGCTTCCTCTAAGGGGAGGTGTTTTAGAACAGACCAATTACATAAGTTTGGTTCTTGTTGGAATTTGGCAGGGTCAAAGTTTTTATTGTTTCTAACCTTTCTGAGTAAGGGTTGTTGGGAATTAATGGCTTTGCGCTTAATTACATATGAGAGAAGGTGATTCCTTAGTCCATCAGGGAGGGTACCAGAGGTGTACAGTTGGGGGGTGACTATTTATGAGTAACCAGTCAAGTATGCTTTCTTTTTGGTTGGGTTTACCTATCCTGGTAGGGGTGGATATGATTTGTGTAAATGCATGCAGGTTAATATGGGTGGTTGGGGATTCTGAGGAACAGGTGCACCAGTCTATGTTAAAGTCACCAAGTAGTAGGGTTTTTTGGGGGTAGTGACAGTACAGGATATCTTCACGTATAGATATATTGTTACCTGGGGGAATGTACATACAGATGATATTAATGCATTTATTTTTATTAAGTTGCAATTTGGTGGCAAGAATCTCTGAGTTATTAATCTGAGGTGGTTGTATTACATCTATGGTGACATTCAACTCAGATTTATAGAGTACAGCTACCCCATCCCCCTTCCTGGAAGCATGATCCAGCCTGTGTATGTTGTACCCAGGTGGTAACACTTCATTGTCTGTAGTGTTAGGTTTTAACCAGGTCTCAGATAAACAGAGAATTTCAGGGGAGTGGACAACCAGACGTGCATACAATTCATGTACCTTGTTATTAATGCTTCTAATATTGAGATGACAGACTAGGAGAGAGTTAGTTGGCCTATTAATTGTAGGTTTGTAGCTTAGATTGCAAGTAGTGGGGGGTATGTGTATCTGAAGTGGGTGGGCCAGGGTTGGGGTGAATATCACCACCAAGTATTAGGTTGAGTCTATACTTGGTGATGAACTTCAGGAATTTGTTTATTAGTTTGTGGTAGTGTTTGGATCTAGAGCTAATGTGCCTGGGGTTGAGATGTTGATAGACTGAACAAGATGTTGGATAGGACCTGGTACTGTAAGTATGGTTGAAGGTGGGAGGATTTACAGCTGGGGTGATAGTATGGCCTTTCAGGACCTGAAGTCTTGTTGATTACTCACTTGTATGTGAATGTGTTTAATTCGACTTGTCACTTTAAATGTATGATGATTTAAGCAGGACGCATATGCGTTTGGGTACACACTGATGATTCTTTTTTAAGCGAAACTGGTCTGTGGGGCAGACTGTGCTGGCAATAAATGCTTAAACTCTCATGTTGCCTTCTTATTTTCGAGTGCTGGAAGTGTTTTGGGACTTTTGTATTGTGTTTTTCCGAGCACTGGGACTGGATACGTGCACTATCGTTTTTGGGATTGTGTTATATTTTTGAGTGCTGTTACCAGTGTTTGGCCTAATTTGGGCTTGTGGAGATGTGGTGGATTATCCTGGTCAGTTGGAGGTTAGTGTACATGATCGAGTTGTTCACAGTCACTTTGGATATGGCAGTACATCCTGATTTTAAACAGTTTATGGATAATTTGACTGCTGACAAGAACAATTTTTCTGTATTTACCAGATCTACTTTGGTGGAGGAGCGTTCTACTACTTTGGGTCAGTTGGACATGAAGCAGCATTTTAAGCAACTAGGGGATATCACTAAAAAGGTACGTTCATTAGTTTGGCATAGTAAATTGTTGAAAGCATACCTACAAGCTAAGATAGCACCGCGTGGCCTTAGCGTTCAGCTTGAACCAGGATTGGGCAGTGATGATCCTGAGTTCATGAAGAGGTGGCGGGGCATACAATTAGTTGCTTCAAATATGTTCATTGAGCTACTGGTTGATTATTATGACAAACAGTTACCAGATTTGTTTGTCAAACTAGAGGCTTGTCATGAACGTACTACTGCTTTTGTTGGGTCTAGTGACTATCAGGAAATGTATACACAATTTATGGCAGATGTGGACAAATATGATAAAGAGCTGCAGGGGCAGAAAATGCGAAAGTACCAATGGGACATAAATTACTTTAAAAATGATATGGTGTTCTCTTGGAAAAGGAATAAAAAGGGTGTACGTTTTGATGATACAAATCAAAATAGACCTAAGCGTAAGAGGGTACGGTCTATTTTACGCAGGCCAAAATCCACTTCCAGTGCATCAGAGATTTCATCTAGTTTTTCCAACACAGATACTGAGACTGAGAAAGGTGATTTGTTGGTGTCAGTGTCACCTGTTTCTAAAAAAACTAGAACCCCTTTAGGAGGGGAGGCCGCAAACATCGGAAGCGACAGCATGGAACAGCGGTTTCGGGCCAGTTGGTAGGCCCTACAGATTCGGTTCCGTTGGGATTAACAATGGACCATAATGATGATCATAGTTATGTGAACCAAATAGTAGTTAATCTCACACAGTATTCTTTTACTGAAAGTGAATTAAAGTTGTTAAATAAGGGTTTGAGTTATGTGCCTTCCTTTTATGTGTCACATTATGATATTGTTAATGATATTAAACAATTTTGTAGGAATTTGAATTTAAAATATTATTTTGCTCATCAATCTGGATTACATTCAGTAGAAGATAGGGCCACTTTTCGGTTCAAGAAGTCTAATTTTCAACCCTTATATAATAGTGTTGTTAGGACTTTTGAACAGTTAGTGTTACAAGAGCTACAGGTTAATCAGGCTGAAATTTTTAGCTGTTCTTCCCATAATTTTACGGTGGATGAACGTCAAGCCCTGAAGTCCCTTGTTAATAATCATAATATAGTAGTAACAGTGGAGGATAAAGGAGGGGCAGTAGTTATTTGGGATAAATTACAATATGAACAGGAGGCTAAAAAACAGTTAACTGACCCTATCTCTTACTGTTCTTTACCTATGGATCCTAGTGAAGGGTTTAAATCTGTCATTGACATGTTTCTTTTGAAAGCAAAACAACAGGATATTATTAGTGGTGATTTAGTGGAACAGCTGACTGTGGATAGTCCTACTTTTCAGTATTTTTATTTAGTTCCCAAAATTCATAAAACTTTACATAATCCTCCGGGTAGGCCCATAGTGGCTGGTAGAGGTTCGGTGATTCAACCATTATCTGA